>NC_056739.1:1071458351-1071643351 GCF_019279795.1 Protopterus annectens
CAAATGGGGCATTGTATTCTATAATGTGTCTAATGAGGGATGAGTACAGTGGGACAATGACCTCCTTTTTTCTGGATGAAAAGCCCTTAATGATGAGGTGTGCCACATAGAAGGATTTCATGACTGTTGTGGCAATGTGGTTTTCGAAGGTGAGACCACTGTCCACCTGTGTCCCTAAGTCTCTTATCGCACTTTCGGTGTTTAGTGTACAGCCACCTATATGGTAATTCACGGATATATGTTTTTTTTCCCAAAGGGGATAACTACACTTTTCTTGGCTTTGAGCTTGAGCCCATGGCTCTGGCACCAAGCATCTGTTTCTGTAAGGCCCTTTTGTAGAGTATCCACATCATTTGGGGATTCAGTAATGGCTCCCAGTTTACAGTCATCTGCGAACTTTGTTAGCCAGAGTCCCTTAGTGTTGGCCTGTACTTCAGAGAAGTATATGCCAAACAGGAGCGGTCCCAGGACTGAACCCTGAGGTACTCCACTTGTTACCTGTCTGGAGCTGGATTTGGAGCTGGCTACTTTTACAGTGTGGGTTCTATCAGTAAGCTAGTTAGCAACCCACTGGGTGACTTAGGGATTAATGCCCAGCTTCGTAAGTTTATCTATGATTCCAGAGTGGGGGGATGGTGTCAAAGGCCTTGGCAAGGTGTAGATAGGCTGTGTGGACCACCTTACCCTTGTCCATGGCTCTGGAGACTGATTCGAAGAAGTCAATCAGGTTCAGGAGACACGATCGGTCCTTCACGAACCCAAACTGGGTGGGGTCCAGTGTTTGAAGGTTGCCAATGTCTTTGTTTATAAGTTCCATGATAATACGCTCCATGGCCTTGCAGATAAAGCTTGTCAGACTGATGGGACAGTAGTTTCTGGGATCCAAGGTGGATCCCCCCTTGTGGAGTGGGATAACTGTAGCTTTGCACTACTCAGTGGGCACGAAACCTGAGGTGAGGGTCTGATTAAACATGACACTTAGGTGAGGTGCCACTTCATATTGTAGTTCATGTAGTGCACAGCCCGGGATGTCATCTCTTCCCATGGATGCTGTATTCTTAGCTTTGGAGAGTGCGTTTTTTACCTGTGGAGTGCTCCCACCTCAAAAACAGGAAGTGGTAAGCCACCATCCTATGGAAAATGTTCACAATGACTTGTCCTTCATCCTTCCCAGCCTTGCCCAAGTACTTGTACCCCTAGGAGGAAAACTCGCCCTGCATGCAAAAAACTAGGAATACATTACCCGGGACAGATGGGTCTTAAACATTGTATCCCAGGGATACAGATTCTACCTCCACTCACTGCCAACCCCAAGCGGATTGCCAGACCTCCCCCCAAACCAGGCAGAGGCCCAAAAGCAAGTGCTTTCTCTTCTCAGTATCAAGGCTATTCAACCTCTTCCAACAGAGCAAAGGGGACAGGGTTTCTACTCCAAACTGTTTCTGGTGCCCAGAAAAGAAAATTCTTGGCGCTCTATCCTGGATCTGTCAATTCTCAACTCCTTCCTGGTGGTTCCAAAATTCAAATTGCTTACTCTCCAACAGCTGCTTCTTATGCTAGCCAAGGACTCCTGGCTGGCCACCCTAGACTTAAAAGAAGCTTATCTGCACATCCCCATAAGGGAATCTTGCAGGAAATATCTACGTTTCAGGGCAGGCTCTATGCACATCCGTTCTCTGCACTTCCCTTTGGCTTATCTACTGCACCCAGGGTATTCACAAAATGCCTGGCTCCAGCCATTACATACTGCAGGCAGAGAAAAATTCAAATTTACCCATACTTGGATGATTGCCTGTTGCAGGCGGACAGTCAGGAACTGCTACTTCAGCACCTGACATTTGTAAAGAGACTTCTAACTTCTTTGGGGTATACCATCAACAAAAATAAATCACATCTGGTACCCAGCCAAAAAATTGTATTCCTGGGAGCAAGCTTGAACACAACTTCCCAGATGGCATTCCTCACTTCAGAAAAACAGGTTTATTTGACAAACTACTACAGTCTACTGGCCACTCAAACCCAGATATCTGCAAGAAAAATACTGCAAGCCCTAGGGTTCTTGCCCTTCTTGCATTTTACTATTTCCATATGCAAGACTGCATATGAGGAAACTTCAGTGATACTTAAAAAGTCTCTGGTGTCAACATTCTCAGGACCTGGAAACAATGATTCCTATCATTCCTTGCCTAAGGACAGAGTTCCTTTGGTGGGCAGAGGCCTGCTACCACAACAAGGGACTCCCTTTCACTCAAACCCCCTGCTGCCCAAACCCTGACAACAGACACATCAGACTGTGCATGGGGTGGGGGGTGGGGGGCTCACATGGTAGGAAATGCATTCAAGGCAAATGGAGCCCAAGACAAATGCACCTGCATATCAATCAAAAAGAAATGTTAGCTGTGCAGAATGCACTGACAGCCTTCAAATACCTTATCCTTCCAGGACAACTCTTGATAAAGACAGACAACACCACAGTTATGGGGTACATAGACAAGCAGGGGGGAACTCATTCATACCCACTCTGCAGGTTAGCCATGGCTCTGTGGAATACAGCCTTGAGCAATCAAGTGCACATGCAAGCACAATTCCTGCCAGGCAAACTAAATTCACTGGCAGATGACTTAAGCAGAAATCTAATGGACCCACATGAGTGGAAACTGGAACCCAAATCATTCAAGCTTCTGATCCATAGGTGGGGGGCACCAGAGGTGGACCTCTTTGCCTCCCCTCAGAACCATCAATTGAGCAAATTTTGCACCAGAACTCCCCACAACCAAACATGGAAAGTGAATGCCCTGTCCTTTACATGGGATAACCTCTTAATCTATGCCTTTCCCCCTTTGCCCCTCCTCTCAAAAGTACTTTTCAAGGTCAAACTAGGCAGGCCAAGGACAATCCTGATCGCACCAGACTGGCCACGCCAGCACTGGTATCCACTTTTACGCAGTCTGACAGTAGTGCCACCCTGGCACCTGCCTCAGACCCTTTCGCGGCTGTCCCAGAAGGAGGGTCAGATTTAGCATCCTCAGCTACAAACCCTGAACCTAGCAGCCTGGCTCATCCCTGAATACATCACCATTAACCCTCAGCAGACAGGTGCTGGATGTCATCCTTGAGGCCAGGAGGCCTAGTACTAGGAAATCCTATTCAGAAAAGTGGAAAAGATACTGTTCTTGGAGTCAGTATCAGGGAAAGGACACTACCATGCTCAACTTACCTCAAATCCCAGATTTTCTAGCAGAACTGCTCCATAAAGGCCTATCCTTCTCTTCAATTAAGATTCATGTATCTGCCATCTCAGCTCATTACAATACTGAGCCACCCCTCTTCTCTCACCCTCTGGTCAAACAGTTCTGAGAGGAGCTAACAATTTAAGACCCCCCCCCCCCACCACAAGGAGAGCTCCCACTCCAGTCTGGGACCTTAACTTTGTACTAGAGAAGCTCACGCTTCCCCCCCTTTGAGCCTCCTGCTACAGCAGAGTTAAAATTCCTCTCTTGGAAAACAGCCTTACTTTTAACCATCACTTCAGCAAGAAGAGTGTCTGAGTTGCAGGACCTTGTGGCTGTGGAACCCTTCATTATCTTCCATGTGGACAGGGTTTCTCTCAGGACTAACCCATCATTTATGCCCAAGGTGGTATCTAGTGTGGCTTTAAACCAATCCATCCATTTACCAACATTTTTCCCTAATCCTCAGAATAAAGGGGAAAGGATCCTTCACTCCTTGGATGTGCACAGGCAGCTTAGGTTCTATCTCAACAGGACTAAACCTTTCAGAAAATCTGACCAGCTGCTAGTCAGCTTTGCTACAGGGGCAGAGGACAAGGCCATTTCAAAGCAAACCATCTCCAAATGGATAGCACACTGCATCCATTTCTGCTACAAACGCCATGGAAAACCTACCCCACAGGGGATCAGAACCCATTTCATTAGGGCCACCTCAACCTCTACAGCATTTCTCAGGGGAGTCCCTATCAGGGATATCCTGGAAGCTGCAACTTGGAGTTCTGTACACACCTTCTCCAAGCATTACCACTTGCCTGTTTTTTTTCTAAATCCAGAGCTGGATTTGGTACAGTAGTCTTACAAGGCCTGCTAGCCAGCCCTAATTCTTCTTGACTGCCTCCACCCTTCCTCAGCTTTGGTAATCTACCCAAGTGTGCAACAGTGAAACACGAAGACCATAGTACAGTTGTGTACACTTGCCATAAATGTAGATGTTCGAGTATATTCACTGTTGCAGTTCTGAGTACCCTCCCTCCAGCCCCCTGATTTTTCTATACTTTCTACCTGTCCTCTTTTTTGGCCATATTTTATGGCAATGGTATTTACTTTTTATTAGAGGTCTTACACACCATGTAATTGCTTCCTATTTTGGGGGCTGACATCTGGGGCAAAAAAAACTGATGTAATGGCGTTGGTTGCATGTTTTATACCCCTGACGACCTGACATCATGGAAGAAGCGACAGCATCTGATGCAGAAATCCCAAGACTCTGGTATTTGGGCTGACTGAGGGCTACCTGCAGGCAGATAACCCAAGTGTGATGACTGCAATAGTGAATACACCTGAACATCTACATTTATGGTAAGTGTACACAACTGTACTGTACAAACCCATATGTCACCAGGTGGATAACATACTGGCTCACAGACAGGACCCAGGAAATTAGAATTGGGGAGTCCACCTCTGCAAAGAGGCTATTTACAAGTGGACCCCCTCGGGGATCAGTCAGTGGTCTCCGACTGACTAAATTTGTAGATTATTACAAATTAGGAGCCATCATTGAATCTTGCACTGACACAAATGTTCTCCAGGAGGGGCTGAAAAGAAAAACTGGTGTCAAAGCCATGGACTAAAACTGAATGCCAAGAAATGCATAATAGTATCCTTTGGGAAGTCATTCATCCCTGGTAACTATCTTATTGACAGCACACCCCTTAGAGTTGACTCAATAGTCAGGGACTTAGGAACACAAATAGATAGTAATCTCGCCTTTGAACATCATGCATTTACAGTGGTGAGGCAATCATTCTATTTTGCGCAACTTATGAAAAAAGGTATGGCATCTAAGTTCAAGGAACCTTTTAGTTATGTACTTACCATAACTTCGGATGTATGGGATCCATCTCGCCTACATTCATAACTGATGGGTTCGGAGCCGATCCATCGGCTCCGACTCTGCCACTATATAGTAGAACGAAGTCTCTAATTGGCTGGGCTACCCCTTATCCCAGAATGCACCACGCCTGCTTCCCCAGATCCTGTTTGTTCGCTTTCATTCCTACATCCAGACACAGAGACATACCAGCAACTGTAACAAACTAAAGTCCTTCAAGAGAAAAACTCAGTAAGTAGCAACATTCCCTCTAAATCCAATGGGAAGGGGGAAGGAGGGCATGCATGAATGTCGAGATGGATCCCATACATCCGAAGTTATGGTAAGTACATAACTAAAAGATGTAATGGGATCCTATCTCGCCTACATTCATAACTGATGGAACAGCGTCCCTAGCACCTAAATCCCGGGTGGCTCATTGGAAAACACTCCTGAGAACTGTGGAACCAAAGGAAGCTCTACCCCGAGAAGCCACATCTATCTTGTAATGAGAAATGAAGGTGTGTGGAGAAGTCCAGGTAGCGGCTGCACAGATATCATCTATCGATAATTTGGAGTGGAATGCTACAGAAGTAGCCATTGCCCTGGTAGAATGAGCCCTGACTGGGAAAGGTAGCTCTTTGCCGGACCGTGAATAAATGAAGGAGATGCAATCTTTAATCCATTTGGCTATGGTGGTTTTAGCCACCGGTTGACCGAACCTATTTTCCGCAAAGAACACAAACAGCTGATCTGACTTTCGTGTCTGATTGGTCCTACTTGAATAAAAACGCAGTTGTCAGTGAACATCCATCTGATGGAAAATATATTCTGCGCTATTGGAGAATTTGGGAAAAAACACAGGGAGCTCCAAGGATTGTTGAATGCATAAGGGGGATGCTACCTTGGGCAAGAAAGAGGGATTTAACTTGAGGGACACTCTGTCTTTGTGAAAGGTCAAATAAGGAGGATTAGAACAGAGAGCCTGAAGCTCTGAGACCCGCTTGGCAGAGGTTATTGCCACCAAAAAGGCAGTTTTCCAAGATAGAAATTTTATATCACAGGTAGCTGCTGGTTCAAAGGGGCGGGCAGTTAAAGAAGCTAGTACCATATTCAGGTCCCAAGGGGGCACAGGATGGGCTGTTGGGGGGCGAAGGAGCCACGCTCCTTTAAGGAAAGATTTGCAAAGCCTGTTTGCCATTAAGGAAGGCTCAAAGGAGACATGGAAATTAGAGATAGCTGCCAGTTGGACTTTAATTGTGGAAACTGAAGAGCCCAAATAAAACAAAGAAGCCAGGAATTCTAAAACCTGAGGTACTGGGGCGGTAAGGGGATCTATACCTCGTTGCTGGGCCCAAAGAGCAAACCTCTTCCACTTGCTGGAATACAGTTTAATAGTGAAAGGTTTGTGAGAAGAGGACAAAATGTGGATGACGTCTGGAGAAAGAGTTATCTCTGACTAAGGTTGGAAGTGGAGTAACCAAGCGGCCAACCTCAAGGACCTGAGGGATGGGTGAGACTGTCCCAACTGATGAGTCAACAGGTCGGGCACCAGGTCCAGAAACCATTGGCCCTCCACCGCATACCTCAGAAGGAAGGGGAACCAAACCTGACGAGGCCAGTGTGGAGCGATCAAAATCTTGTCGCTTCCTAGATAAATCGCCTTCTGTATCACCTTCGGGAGAAGGGGAACCGGAGGGAAGGCATAAAGTAGACCAGGGGGCCAACTGTGAGCTAGAGCGTCCCTGGGAATCTGCCCCTGAGAGGGAGTCAGAGTGAAGAACTCCCTGCATTTCGCATTGTGAGGGCTGGCGAACAAGTCGCAACAAGGGAGGCCCCACTTGGCGAAGATGTTTGCAGCCACCCTGTCGTTGAGGGACCACTCGTGGGGCAACAGGAGAGTCCTGCTCAGCCTGTCTGCAATCACATTGGATTTCCCAGGAATGTGCATTGCCACTAGGAAACGCTGGGTAGAAATCGCCCAATGCCACACTCTCATGGCCTCTTGGCAAAGAGGGTAGGACCTGGTTCCGCCTTGCTTGTTTATGTACTAGACTACCGACATGTTGTCTGATAGGATCGCAATAGTACCCCTGGGAAGAGCATGATGAAGTGCTTGCAACACCAGTAGCACCGCTCTTATTTCCAGGATATTGATATGTAAGTGCGTTTCGTGAGCCTGCCACGTGCCTTGGACAGACCTGTCCAGATAATGACCCACCCACCGTATCTGGGAGGCGTCTGTGGTCACCGTGGTGACGGGAGGCTCAAGGGCAAAGGGTCACCCCTGTTCCAGGTTGGACCGAAGCAGCCACCAACGTAGGTCCCGACAGCAAATTTCGGTAATCTGGACCAAATGGTTCAAGGGAAGTTCCTGAAAGGACCATTGAACTGACAGTAGCCATTGCAGCACCCGCAGGTGCAGCCTGGCTAAGGGGACTAGAAGAATAGTCGAGGCCATCGTGCCCAATAACTGCAGAATCAGTCTGGCCTGAACTCGTGATCTGGGTAACAAGGTTTGAACCTGAGACTGCAGGACCTGAATCCTTTCTACCGGCAAGAATACCTGCATTCTTCTTGTGTCTAACTCTGCGCCTGTAAAGGTAATACGCTGAGACGGCTGCAGCACAGATTTTCCCCAATTGAACGTGATTCCTAGTGAATGACCCAAACTGACTGTGGTCATAAGCGCCCGAACGAATAGATGCTTGGAGGTGGCAGTAAGGAGCCAGTCGTCTAAATAGGGAAACACTTGGAATCCCAGACTTCTCAAGCGAGCTGTCACTACTGCCAGACACTTGGTGAACACCCTGGGGCCTGTGGTGAGACCAAAGGGCAGTGCTCAGAACTGGAAATGACTGGTTCCCAGGCGGAAGCGTAAATGACTCCTGGACTCTTGACTTATCAGAATGTGATAGTAAGCGTCCTTGAGATCTATGGAGCACATCCAGACATCCTTCTCCAATAACGGGAGAATGGACTGAAGGGTGACCATTCGGAATTTGGATTTTTTTACAAAGCGATTCAATGATCTGAGGTCCAAAATGGGCCTTAAGTCCCCTGTCTTTTTTGGCACCAAAAATAGTCTTGAGTAAGTTCCTGATCCGATCTGGTCGGCAGGGACAGGCTGGATGACTCCTTTTCTTAGCAGCTTTGAAACCTCGACCGCTGCTTGATCCCGCTGACTGGGTGGCACATCCGGGATTTTCCTGATAGGAAGAGGGGGGATCTTAATGAAAGGGATGAGATAGCCTCCGGTTATGGTTCGGAGCACCCACTGATCCTTGGTGATAGATTCCCAAGCCTGTAGGTGTTCCGCAAAATGACCCCCGACTGGCTCCGGAGATGCGCAGTCGGGCCACGTCTCAGGGACGGGGAGCGTAGGATGGACCACGAAAGGAATCATGGTCTCCAGAGTTACGGGGGCCTCTGCCGCCTCTGGGGCGGCGTCTTCCTGAATTTCACCCCCCCCCCCGCCTCTAGAGGGGGGATCACTCGGTGGAGTAGGGAAAGACCTTTGAGATTAAATGAACCACATTTTCCCCTCCTCTCTGGGCCTTGGGGTAAGGTCTAGAGGGAGCGGAAAAATGGGCCCCCACGGCAGTCAAGGTCTTGCCCTCCTGCTCGCACCGAGTCAGTGTGTCCTTCACCTTGGGTCCAAACAGGGAGGACCCATCAAATGGGGCGTCCGTGAAGGAAGACTTAAAGGCCTCTGCAAAGGGACACAAGCGTAACCAGGCGTGTCTTCTAAGAGCCACGCCTGTTCCCGCTGCTCTACTCGCCCCTTCGGCCGCATATGAGATGAGCCTCATGGACGAGTTGACTATCGAAGATAGGGTAGTCATCTGGGCGCCAACAGTTTGGGCTAACGCCTCAGGAAGATTATCCGTAAGAGACTCACCTAACTCTTTGAGGAGGTCCCTTTGGAGCCTGGTAAAATGACAAAGGTAATTCAGCGACCGCAGGGTAAAGGCCACTGAAGAAAGGGTACGCTTCCCGTACCTATCCATGCTCCTGGAATCCTTATTAGGAGGGTGAATAGACGTTGAAGCCTCTGCCACGTCTTGCTGAGTGGCAGATGCCACCATCATAGCATCTACTGCAACTCCTTTAGTCAAAAATTCCTTTTGGGGAGGGGCTGAGAGGAACTTGTTAGGCCTGGCGGGCACCGGTTCCACAGAGTCAGGGTGTTCCCACACCCTTCGAGAAACTAAATCTAGTAATTCATCGAAGGGTGGAGACACCCAGGAGGCGGAGGGCTGGACCCCAAAAGCCTTGAGGAAGACTGACTCCTCCGCGGAAGGGGTTTTGGAGTGCCAATCGCCTCTCTGTCTCAGGATCTCGAGGATATCTGAGAATGAGACGTCATCCGAGGACGATTTTGGGGACCCCTCCGCATCATCGAGGTCAGTATCTGAAGTGATAGACTCATCCTGGGAGTCAATGTGCTTCCTCTTGCACAATTTTTTTCTTGGAGGTTCATCTGAAGCGGATTCAGAAGGACCTCCCGGGAGAAGGGAACACCCCAAAGGGGTATCCTCAGGCCCTGGGGCCCCACTGTCATGGGAATGAAGCACACCAGAAGCACCAGTTCCCAAGTCTAGGGACGGTGAGGTAGAGACTTGCTGAGCTGGCAAGGACATGGCCAGCGCACTCCTCATGGCCTCAAAAGCAGGACCTCCAGACTCTTATGGAGGACACCGGCTGAGAGACCACAACGGTACCGGGAATCCCTGCGGCCGACGCTCCGAGGGGAAGACTAGGCACCGAAGCTACCAGTTCCAAAGTGTTCCCCTCGGCCCCGACCGAGGAAGTCCTGGTACCGAACCCTGACGCTGAGGACAGGGTAGGAATGATGATCGGAACAGAGAAGCTCCGAGGGAGTCTCGGTTCTGACTGGACAACTCTGCTCCGCTCTACCATCACCGACTCCAACGGCTCCGAGGAGGTTGGAGGAGGAATCGGATGCGTCGAAGTGGGGACCGGCTCCGGAGCCGAGTGGGCTGGAGCCGAGACCATTTTTGCAAAAACCGGGGACTGGAAAAGCCTCTGGATAACTCTGTCCAAATCTGAGTCTGACAACCTGGAGGATTTAGAGGAAATAGATGGGGGCCGAGACGACTTCTCTCTCGGCTCCAATAGACCAGGGGACCGGCTCCGAAATGGCTCCAACACCATCGGCACCGGATCCGGAACCGTATGAATAAGCATCGGCGCTGAAGGGGACTTCGGGGCCGGGGGGGGGGGTCTGAGCTGCACACCTCCAACGGCTCCAAGACCAAAGGAGCCGAAGCAGGTGATTCGCCTCTCGATCCCCCAACCTGCGGCTCCGACACCAATGGAGCCGAGGAAAGAGGTATCGAGGCAGACCCTTCCACCCAAGGCTCCGAAGCCATTGGAGCCGAGGAAGAAGAGGTCGACCTCTGCTTTTTGGAAGTCGGTTCCGACGGACTGGTCAGAGCCGACGACCTTTTCTTTTTAGAAGCTGGAGAGGAAGGAGAAGCCAAAGCTTCCTCAAAGGAGGGCTTAATAAGGCCCTTAAGGATCAATTTATTTTTACGTTCTTGAAGGACCCTAGAGGAAAAAGCATGACAAACACTACATGTTTCCTGCAAATGTTTCGGTCCTAAACAATATACGCAAACAGCATGGCTATCAGTAATAGACATTTTGTAATTGCACTTGGTGCACTTTTTAAAACCAGACTTCTGCTCTTTTGACATCATATCACCCAACTATCTTTCACCACAAAAAGTAACCTTAAAGTAGGGCACGAGCCCTTGACTCAAAAACAGGACTGGCCCGAGATACAGAACACAAAACGGGCAGAAGCCCTCTAACTAAAACGGGCTTAGCCCGATAAAGCAGGACGTACAGTAGGGCAAAAAACAAACCTAAAAATAGACAAAATCAATATATTGACTCACAAATAAGGGCAAGGGCCCTCTAACTTAAACGGGCCTTACCCGGTAAGTAGAGAAATACCAATCACACTGAAAAAGGTTCACACACACACGTAAGGCTGTTAAAACAGCTGTTTGTTAAATTAGTGAAGAAAACCCTAGGTCAAAAGACCAAAAAGTAACAAAAAAAACCACTTAGCTCCAGCCAAGTCGAGACCACGTCTAGCTTGAAAAGCGGCAAACGAGATCTGGGGAAGCAGGCGTGGAGCATTCTGGGATAAGGGGTAGCCCAGCCAATTAGAGACTTCATTCTACTATATAGTGGCCGAGTCGGAGCCGAAGGATCGGCTCCGAACCCATCAGTTATGAATGTAGGTGAGATAGGATCCCATTACATTCATTGTTTCACTGTATTCGGCATTCATCAGACCTATCATTGAGTACAATGCCCCCTTTGGTATGTACCTAACCAGGCATGTCAAACAACTGGAATGTCCACAGAGGTTCCTCACTAAAAGAATACAGGGCGCAAGTAAAATGTCCTATACAGACTGCCTCAAGCCCCTATCTGTGTATTCTGTCTCCTACAGGCTTTTGAGGGTAGATCTACGCTTGGCATTCAGGGCATTGACAGACCCCACTCTGTTAGACCTCCTGCATGTCCACAAAACAAACAGCAGCATTACCCATTCTAAAGACTTAAACCTTGTCTGTGATATAAATAGGAACTGCTGGAAAGATGGGTATGTATCCCAGAGACTACCCCATCTATGGAACAAGCTCCCCATTCATGTGAAGCAGAGTTCCTCCCTAACCCAATTCAAGTGCAACTTGGACAATTGGATGGGAAACTGAAAATTCATCCCTGGTTTGGCACCTGTGTCTCTAATGTGCAGAGGTAACCTTTAAGTGGTTCATCTCCCAGGCAAGGGTATCAGAACTTGTCAGAGTTGTGGGATGCATGTGTAGGCTTAAAAAGGCCATTGTGGTTGTTAGCCTAGTAAACACCTATGAACCTGTGAATAGGATGCTTCTTCCAGCGGTGGGGCAACCTATGTGAGACAAATCTGTGTGTCCAGCAAGTTCTGTTGATGTCACATATCAGGATAAGGTCCTTTGACTGAGTGACCCGCGTGCTATTTGACTTGCAGCATCTCCATTAAAGCTGGGTCAGAAATTGCTCTATATGAACAACACAGGTTGCCCCTGAGCAGTCTGTATGACACTGAGTCAAATGCCAATGATTTCATTATGTCTGCATAAGACAGATCTTGAAGACCCTGTAATTTCTTTGTAAGGGAACTTTCATGGTCTCTCCAATTGCTGTAGATGTTTGGAAAAGAACATACCAAAGGGAGTGTTGTACTCTATTATTGGCCTAATGAGGGAAGAGCACAGGGGAGTTATAATCTCTTTTTTTTTTTTTTTCTTTTCTGGAGGCAATGCCCTTACTTATGAGATGAACAAAATAAAATGCTCCTTCTTACCACAGGAGAGACATGGTGATCTTAGTTCAGGTTGCTGTCGACCTGTGTGCCCAGATCTGTCGCCACTGACTTTGTGCTTAGAGTATTGCTATTGATGTGGTAGTTTGCAGGAACATCGCCCTTGCCAAAAGGGATGATGATGCATTTTTTTCCATTAAGTTAAAGACCATGACTTTGGCACCAGTCATTAGACTGTGTAAGACCTTCTTGCAGGAAGTTGACATCTCTGTGGGTTTTAATGATCGGTCCCAGTTTACAGTCATCAGCAGTTTGTCAGCCACAGTCCTTTAGTTTTCCCTGTACTTCGGAGAAGTAGATTCCCAAAAGTAAGGGTCCCAGAACCTATCCCTGTGGAACACCACTGGTTACAGGTCTGCTGGAAGAGGTGGAGTCCTGTACTTCGACCATGGAAGTTCTATCAGTAAGCCAGTTTGCAACCCACCTGACAATATATGGGTTGATGTCCGGCTGGGTGAGTTTATCAATGATGCTTGAATGGGGGATTGTGGCAAAGGCCTTGGCTAAGTCTGGGTAGGTTGTATGCACAGAATTGCCCTCGCCTTGGGCTTTGGTGATCGTCTCTAAGAAGTCCACCAAGTTTAATAGGCATGATCTCCCCTTGACAAAGCCAGACTGGGTGAGGTCTAGCATTTGGAGAATTCCTATATCTTTGTTAATAAGGTTCATGCTGATTCATTCCATGGCCTTGTAGATAAGGCTCTAAGAAGTCCACTAAGTTTAACAGGCATGATATCCCCTTGACAAAGCCAGACTGGGTGGGGTCGAGCATTTGGAGATTTCCTATATCTTTGTTAATAAGGTTCATGCTGATTCATTCCATGGACTTGTAGATAAGGCTGGTAAGTCTAATGACTCTGTAGTTCTTGGGGTCCGTGGATGCACCCCCATTGTTTAAAGGGATGATGGTAGCGGTTTTCCATTCCGCTGGGATGAAGCCAGTGCTTAAGCTGTGATTGGGAAGCGTGCACTATGGTGATGCTAAGTCCTGATGTTCTTCGCGTTTCACTGTTGCAGTCATCACCTGTGGGTTGTCCCTGCTGTGGTAGCCCTAGGCCGGCCCAAATACCAGAGTCAATGTGTTTGTGCGATGGCTGCTATCGCCTGTAGTCTGATGTCAGGTAGTCTGTACTATAAAGCAAGGCAGCCAATGTCATTACACCAGTCTTTCTTGCAGTGGAGCCTGTAGCAGAAGTAGTTCGCATGAGCACCAGTCAGTTGCTACCAGAAGTCGAATTTCAGCAGAAAATGTCTAAAGCTAAGTACCCCATTGGGGACCCTTTTTTCTTGCTCTAACCGATTTCTGAAAAAGTTAACAATTGTCTCGCCTGTGGAAAGCAGATCCCACACCGAGACTTTCATTCTTACTGCATCACTTGTTTAGGCCCAGAACATGGCTTCATTACCGGTTCTGTGCCCTCTTTAATGTGAGAACCATTCGCCATAGAGCTCTTTTTGTAGAGAATAATTTTTGCTTTCTGTCTTCGAATTCCGATATGGCATCCGTCATCCAACAATCCGCTGACATTCTGAAAAACAGTAAAGATAGCGACAGGCTACACAAGGCTAAGCCTTCCGACGACACTACCGCTAAGCAAGTAGTTCTCCAGAATTCAGTGAGGCTGTTTCGTAGCCCCTGATGCCTGACTCTGTTTCTACGCAGGCCTTTGCCAAAACCCTTTTGGAGTCTAGTATGCTGCAGAAATCCACTTCGTCTTCAGAGCCGCAACGCAGGCACCGGCTTCCGAGGAGACCGTTCGCACTACCGATGCTAGACAAAAAACTAAGTCTTCTCTTCTGACTACCGTTTCTCAGAGACCGACGGATTCTCTCAGGCCTCGTAGCGAGGCCACTCCTAGGAAATCTGCTTCTAGCCACCATGTTGCTACTGTTCCCCCATCCCAAGCTCAAATGTTTAAAATGGCGGAGGATCTCATCTCCCTTATCCGAGGTACTTAAGCTCCTACTCCCAAAAGGAAAAGGGTTCCTTCTACAGAAATTACGATAGACCAAGAGTCTGAGGAATCTGATTATTCTGCCTTTGAAGAGGAGCAACAGCCCTTAACTGTTTATGAGGATTCAGATGCAGAGGAATCCAGCCCCTCTGCCTCCCTTCCAGAGGACCTCTCCTTCGGGGAAACCCTTCATTCCCTCAGGGAACATTTTCAGTGGCAATCTCAGGACTACCCACAGTCAAAGAAATGATTTAGGGAGTTTCTGAACCTGCCCCAGCACACACCCCTGGCCATCCCACCTATTCTAGAAGTGGTGGATGATGTTTTCCTTGAATCCAGTTTAGCCCCTGATGCCCTGCCTCCTGCTCCAGCTAAACCTGACAGGTACTACAGAGTACAAGATTCTCACAAATACCTGTACAGGAACCCTGCTGCAGACCCTGAGGTCATTACACAGGGATCCAAAAGGAGCTAAGACTAGTTCTGCCAAGAATCCTCTTTCTTCTGACAAAGATTCCAGAGCTCTGGACAGATGTGGTAAGAATGTATACACCTCTGCAACCTTAGCCATCAGAGCACTCAGTTGTCAGTTCCATATGTTAAAATATCAACAGCACACTTTGGAACAATTAAAACAGAAGACTGCTACCTCTCCTGACAGTGCCAACTCTACACGGCTGGCCGAATTACTACACTCTCCTTGTCAAGTGTCCAAGCACTCATTGCAATGTGGATGTGATGCTCTAGAAGCCTCTAGCAGAGCAGCAGTAACAGGATCTGTTATTAGAGGACATGCATGGCTGAAGAAACAACCTCTTCCTGATAATGTCAAGTCTAAACTTATTGATGCACCCCTAGATAAGGAACGCCTGTTTGGGGAAAAAGCAGAACTGCTTAAAAAGATGGAAGACAAAGCAAAATCTATGCAAACAGTAAAAGATTTATTTTAAGTTCAACTACCCAGATTCAGCAGGAACTTTACCTTTAAGTACTGGGCCTTCCCTGCACCCTGCAGGGACAGGACTTCCAGGCCCCTGTCCCAGGGCCAGCAAAGAAGCAAACGATGGACCACTTCCGCCTCTAAGGCAGGGAATTCTAAGCCAAGCTTCTATAGTAAGCACTCACAATGACTTTCCCTCCTCCCTCTGCCCCCCTTTCACTCATCTAAAACTAGGAGGAAGGCTCACCCTCTTCAAGGACAATTGGGTCTCTAGAACCAAGGACCAATGGGTATTAAAAATAATTTCTCAGGGATACAGATTCTCCTTCAGTGAACTCCCAATTCCAAGAGAGTACCCAGACCTCCCACAGGTAAAAACCCTAATATCCCAGGGGACAGTAGAACCTGACCCTCCGGATCAAACAAGAAAAAGTTTTTACTCCAGACTGTTGCTTGTTCTCAGAAAAGAGGGCACTTGGCACCCCATCCTGGATCTATCCAAACTGAACACCACTTCGGTGGTCCTCAAATTCAAAATGACCTTGCAGCAGGTCCTGCCTATGCTTGCAGAAAATGCCTGGCTGGTGACACTAGACCTAAAAGATGCCTACCTCCACATCCCCATCAGGGAATCGTGCAGAAAATTCCTGTACTTCAGAGCAGGCAGTCAGCAGTTTCAGTTCTCTGAACTGCCCTTTTGCTTATTTCTGCTCCCAGAGTATTCACCAAATGCTTGGCCCTGGCTATAGCATTCTGCCGACAGAAGTATATAGATTTACCCTTACCTGGACGACTGCCTCATTCAGGCGAACAACAAAGAAAGGTTGCTCTAGGATCTTCTCTTTGTCAAAAAACTCCTAACTTCCCTGGGGTTCACCATCAACGAGAAAAAATCAAAGCAAAACCCCACCAAGAAAATTGTTTTCCTGGGAGCTGTGCTAGACACAGCAACCCTTATGGCCTTCCTATCCCCAGAAAAGCAGAGTTTCCTGCCTCTCTACTTCACCCAGCTGGCTTCCAGAAGTCACCTCACTGCGAGAAAGCTCTGTAAGCCCTGGGATACATGTCATTTTGCATCCTTATGGCCTTCCTATCCCCAGAAAAGCAGAGTTTCCTGCCTCTCTACTTCACCCAGCTGGCTTCCAGAAGTCACCTCACTGCGAGAAAGCTCTGTAAGCCCTGGGATACATGTCATTTTGCATCCTTCTCATCCCTCTCGCCAGGCTTCACATGAGAAAGATTCAGTGGAACTTAGAGGCCCTTTGGTGTCAGCACTCTCAGTCCCTAGAGACCACTCTCCGTCTGATCCCTTGCATAAGGGATGAATTTCTCTGGTGGGCAGAGGCCTGTGCCATGAACCAAGGGTCTTCCCTTCATCCTCCACCCTTCCGGCCAGACAATCGCCACCGACGCCTCAGACATAGCTTGGGGCGCTCACCTAGCAGGCAGGTGTACCCAAGGCCTTTGGAATGCCCAGCAACTTCACTTGCAAATCAACCAGAAAGAAATGATGGCAGTGCAAAATGCTCTGACTTTCTTCCAACTCCATCTCAAGCTAGGGGTCATTCTTATAAAAGCAGACAACACCACAGTGGTGTGGTACATCAACAAGCAGGGGGGCACCCAATCTTACCCCCTGTGCAGGTTAGCCATGAGTCTGTGGCTTACAGCCACCTCCCATGGGGCTACACCTAATTGCCCAATACTTACCAGTGATCAACAACACAGTGGCAGACCACCTAAGCAGAAACTTACTGGACCCCACGAATGGCAGCTGCACAGAGGAGTCTTTCTTCAAATCACCCGGCAGTGGGGGACCCAGAGGTGGACCTCTTTGCCTTGCACCTCAACAACCAGCTGCACAAGTTCACCTCCTAGCATGGAAGGTGGATGCCTTGACCTTCCCCTGGAGCTCCATCTTTGTGTACCCATACCCTCCTCTGCCCCTTCTTCCCAAGGTTCTGATTAAAATAAGAGAGGAGAGACCAAAGGCCATCCTCATCGCTCCAGATTGGCCGAGACAGCAGTGGTACCCCATACTATGCAGTCTGACCTTACAGCCCCCCAAGCTGCATCCTCTAAGGTCAGATCTCTTGACCTAGGAGAGGTTGGAAGGTACTGCACTCAGACCCACAGGCTCTCAAACTTTCAGCATGGCTCATACACTAAAAATTAACAAGAAGTCACTGTTAAGCAAACATGTTCTGGACATCATCACAGAGGCCAGAAGGTCCAGCACAAGAAAATCTTATGCAGGAAAATGGAAAAGATTCTGCTCCTGGAAACCATCAAAAGGAGGGAGTACCTTCCCAACCTTCCATCCCTCTCATCCTGGATTACTTAGCAGAGTTACTCAATAGTGGCCTCTCCTCTTCTATTAAAATCCATGCCTCGGCCATCTCTGCCCTTTATGATTCAGACCCACCCCTCTTCTCTCATCCTTTGATTAATCACTTCCTCAAAGGGGCTTCTAATATCAGACCTCCCAGAAGACCTCCTACTCCACCCTGGGACCTGAGCTATGTGTTAGAAACTAACCTTACCTACTTTCAAATCTGCCGCTTCAGCAGAATTGAAATACCTCTCCTGGAAGACTGCCTTCCTAGTAGCTATCACCTCAGCCAGAAGGGTCTCAGAACTTCAAGCTCTCATGGCTGTCGAGCCCTTCATAATTTTCCATGCAGCAGCTCTCCCTGAGGACTAATCCCTCATTTATACCGAAGGTGGTATCTGATGTGATCCTTAACCAGGCCATACACATTCCCACCCCTCAAAACAAGGGGGAAAGAATTCTGCACTCACTAGACGTGCACAGACAACTCAGATACTATCTGGACCACACTAAGCCATTCAGAAAAACTGACCAGCTTCTTGTAAGCTTTGCACCAGGGGCAGAGGGTAAGCGCATCTCCAAACAAACCATTTCCGAATGGATTTCACACTGTATCTATTTTTAGTACACACTAGCAGATAGGTTCAGTGCTAACTTTACCCCCCTCTCACCCCCTAGAGGGCCCATCTGTATACCGGAAGAATGCAAAGTTCCTATAATCACGGCTGCACAGGTAAAAAACACACTCTCCAAAGCCAAGAACACAGCATCCATGGGACCTGACAATATCCCAGGCTGCGTTCTACATGAACTACAGAATGAACTGGCACCCTACCTAAGTACCATGTTCAATCATAGCCTCACCTCAGGCTTTGTACCCACTGAATGGCGCACCGCGACAGTTATCCCACTCCACAAAGGGGGAGCCACGACGGACCCTGGGAACTACCGCCCCATTAGCCTGACGAGCCTGGTCTGCAAGGCCATGGAACGTATCATCATGGAACTCATAAACAAAGAAATTGGTAATCTCCAAACTCTGGACCCTATTCAGTTTGGATTTGTAAAAGGCAGATCATGTCTCCTAAACCTGACTGACTTCTTTGAAGCAGTCACCAAAGCCATAGATGATGGTAAAATGGTTCACACAGCTTATCTAGATCTCGCCAAGGCTTTCGACACCATCCCCCACTCTGGAATTATAGATAAGCTCACACTGTGAAAGTAGCGGATTCCAAATCCGACATCAGACCAGTGACAAGTGGAGTACCACAGGGTTCAGTCCTGGGTCCTCTCCTGTTTGGTATCTACTTCTCTGAAGTGCAGGCCAACACAGAAGGTCTTTGGCTAACAAAGTTTGCAGATGACTGCAAACTAGGAGCCATAATCGAAACTCCTAACGATGTGGACAAACTACAAAAGGGCCTCACTGAGACAGATTCCTGGTGTCAAAGCCATGGCCTGAAGCTCAATGCCAAAAAGTGTATTGTCATCCCCTTTGGTAAAAACTCTGTACCCATTAACTACCACATAGCTGGTAGTGTACTTAATGCCGAAAATGTGATGAGAGACCTTGGGACACAGGTGGACAGTAGTCTCTCCTTTGATAATCACATTACCACAGTGGTCAAGAAATCCTTCTACATGGCTCATCTCATCACAAAAGGATTCTCATCCAGAAAAAAAGAGGTCATTGTTCCCCTCTACTCATCACGCATTAGACCCATTATAGAGTACAACGCCCCTTTGGTATGTACCTCACAAGACGTCTACAACAACTGGAAAGACCACAGAAATACCTCACAAAGAGGATTACTGGCGTCAAACAGATGCCCTATGCAGACTGTCTCAAAAAACTACAGCTTTACTCCATCGCATATCGCCTACTCAGGGGCGATCTCTGCCTAACATACAAAGCTATGTCAAACCCAGAGCTGTTGGACATGCTCCACTTAAAGAAATCCCAATCCCTCCGAGCTACACGCTCTAGGGACCTTAACCTTGTCACCACAATAAACAGAACATGCTGGAGGGATAGATTCCTGTCCCAGAGACTTCCCATACTCTGGAGCAGACTACCTATCTATGTCAAATAGAGCTCCTCATTAGCACTCTTCAAGAAAAATCTTGATGATTGGATGGGAAATGGGAAATTCACCCCGGGGATCACTTCTGTGGCTCTGCCCGACAGGGGCATAGGAAAATAATTTTCTTGTGTGGCGAAAGCCAGGGTACATTTTTTGGCTAGGCTTGTATGGGCCCTAGGGCCAATAGCCTAGTACCTACCTATGAACACTACATGGGAAACCCATCCCTAGGTCTATCCGTACCCACTCCACTAGGGCAACCTCCACTTCTACTGTCTTCCTCAGAGGAGTGCCTACAAGGGACATATTGGAAGTGGCCACCTGGACCTCTGTCCATACCTTTACAAAGCATTATCACCTACCTGTCTTTTCGAAGTCTAGGGCAGGGTTTGCCTCTGCAGTTCTGCAGGGCCTCCTGACCCATACCTAGGACTCTATCTGTCCTTCCACCCTTTACCTCAGCTTTGGGAATCCTCCTACAGGTGATGACTGCAACATTGAAACACGAAGTACATAGTACAGATGTCCTTCAAGAATGCAACTGCAGTCCTGACATATGGGTTGTCCTGCCTCAGGCAGCCCTTCGGTCGGCCAGATTCTAAAGTCTGGGTCCGGCGTCGGCCGATGTCACCTCCTCCCCGACGTCAGAGCGGCTGGAGTATAAAGGCATCAGCCGACGCCATCTTCTTCAGTCTTTCTTGCCGCGCGGTGCCCGAAGCAGAAGCAGTTCGCAAGTGCCGGTCGGTCAGCTCCTGTGTTTTCAGTTACCGAAGTCATCTAAAAGCTAAGTACCCGTTGGGAACATTTTTCTTGCCTCAGCCGATGTCAGAACAAATTGAGAAAGTTAATAATTGTTTGTCTTGTGGTAAACAAATACCTCATAAGGACTTCCATTCTTACTGCCTCCCTTGCCTGGGCCCAGACCACGACGTCTCGGCCTGTGCTGCCTGTGCTTGCTTTAATAAGCGCACTCTCAGGCGCCGGGCAGAGTTTGCCGAAGACTTTTTTGGCGAATCCTACGCTTACAACATGCCGTCGGAACAACCAACAGCACAAACTACCAAAAAACGAAAGGACCGGGACCGACATCCTCGGCCCGCGTCTTCCACCCATATAACACCTAAGCCCTCCGCGAGTGCTTCGGTCCCTTTGGAAGCAGTAATTCAACCGCTCCAGGCCGACGACACCGCATTAACTCATCCCTCGGTCTCGGAGACTACACCGGTGCCGGTTGTTGATTTTCCTCCAGAAACCGAAGTTCTGGATCTACCCGACACCATTCCCATGGACAAAGTTACCCCTGCACGTGGGCCAGCCAGGCCTCCTGTATCCATGTCAGTCAAGGCCTTTGCACGTGCTAGGGCCGCCAGCCAGGCCCAAGGCCCATCCTAAACCTACTTCTCAGGCCCCTTCTTCTGACAGACAAATCATGTCTCTGGCTGCAGATTTAATCTCTCTTATCAGGGGTCTCAGCCTCACCCAGACAGAGGTTCTCAGCCGCCTGCAGAAAAAAGGCCTAGAACTGAGCAGGCAGACAACCTCTCTTCAGATGAAGCCTCTGGGGATTCAGAGCATTCAGATACCCAAGAAGAATCTTTCCAGGCGTATGAGGACTCTGATGCTGAAGAATCTATTCCCTCTGCCTCTCCTCCAGAGGATTTTTCTTTCGGTGAAGTCCTCCACTCCATGAGGGAACATTTTAAGTGGCAGGGTCAGGAATTTTCTGATTCTAGGAAAAGGCTACGTACCTTCCTTAAGTTACCCCAGCACAGACCTTTAGCTATCCCTCCAGTTTTGGATGTCCTGGATGATGTTTTCTCCGACTCCAGTGCTTCCCCTGATTCTCTCCCTCCTGCTCCTGTCAAGCCAGACAGATATTACAGAGTCCCTGACACTCACAAGCATCTCTTTAAGGCCCACTCTGTGGATCTAGAAACTATTTCACAGGGCCCCAAAGGAGTGGCTACCTCCTCTGCCAAGGTCCCTGGAGAGATGGGGTAAAAAAGTTTATACCTCTTCCACCCTTGCCATGAGGTCACTTAACTGCCTTTTTCATATGTTTCAGTACCAGGATTATTTACTGGATGATTTGCAGAAAAAGATAGCCTCTCCTGAGCCTATAGATAGAAAGGCATTGCAGGATTTGGTTCATAATACCCAGCAGGTTAGTAATCATTTTCTACAGTGTGGTTATGATGCATTGGAGGCTTCATGTAGGGCAGCTTTGACAGGGGCTGTTATCCGTAGACATGCTTGGTTGAAAGAACAGCCACTGCCAGATCATGTTAAAGTAAAGCTCCTGGACGCACCTCTGGATAACAGAAGCTTTTTGGTACTAATGCTCAGGATGTGTTGAAATCTATTGAGGAGAAGGCAAAATCAGTACAGACAGTAAAGGATTTCCTCCAGGTTCAGCCACCAAGGTTCAGCAGGAATTGGCCTTCAAAGAATTGGTCCTTTCCAGACTCTGACAAGTTTCAAAGGGGAAAGAACAGGCGTGCACGAGGTAGAGGGCAATACCGAGGCTCCTACAGGGGACGCCAATGGCAACCACAAAATCAGAGAAGTGGCACAGGTAGTTCACCTGCACCACAGGGACAATCACAATGACTTACCTTTCACTCCGCCTACCAAGGCTCAAAGAGAAGCACCTCTAGGCGGAAAATTATCTCTATTCTCAAAAAACTGGCACATTATAACAAAGGACAATTGGATTCTGGACATAATAGACAGAGGTTACAGGTTCCACTTCCATACTTTACCAACAGGACAAGGCAAGCCAAACCTGCCACAAAATCAAAGGGCAGAGGCACTCATAAAAGTCTCAAAGCTGTTACAAATAAAAGCAATAGAGAAGGTTCCTCCTCAGGAACAAGGCCAGGGATTTTATTCAAGACTGTTCCTTGTTCCAAGAAAAGAAAAACAATGGAGGCTTATATTGGACTTGTCCATTCTAAATACTTTTCTCATGATGCCAAAATTCAAGATGCTGACATTACAGCAACTTCTTCCCATGCTGGGCAAGGGGTCTTGGCTGGTTACTCTGGACCTCAAGGAGGCATACCTGCATGTCCCTATCAGACACAGTTGCAGAAGATACCTCAGATTTCTTGCAGGAACAGAGCACTATCAATTCTCAGCATTGCCGTTTGGCTTATCTACTGCGCCCAGAGTATTCACGAAATGCCTGGCATCAGTAGTGGCACATTGCAGACTCCAGGGGATTCAGATATACCCTTACCTGGACGACTGCCTAATACAAGCAGACAGCAAACAGACCTTGATAAAACACTTGGATTACGTCATTCAGTTGCTGCAGGCTTTCGGATACACAGTCAACATTCAAAAATCAAGATTACTGCCATCCCAAAAGATTATTTTTCTAGGAGCAAAACTGGACACACAGCTACAAATGGCTTTCCTCACAGAGGAGAAACAAGAGCATTTAACAGCTTACTTCAAAGGCCTAGCAAAATTAACCCACCTGACCGCAAGGAACACCCTGCAGGCACTGGGGTTCATGGCATCTTGCATTCTTCTAATCCCTCTGGCAAGACTACACATGAGAAAGCTGCAATGGTACCTAAAAAGCTTGTGGTCGCAACACAGCCACAACCTAGAAGACAATACCACTCATACCATGCCTGCAAAGGGAATTTTTGTGGTGGGCTCAAGCAAGTCACTTAAACGAAGGCATGCTTTTCAACAAACCTCCAACAAGTCAAACTATTACAACAGACGCCTCAGACCATGGATGGGGGCTGCACATGGATGGCAGATGCATTCAAGGGCAATAGACTCCCATGGAGATGCATCAGCACATAAATCAAAAAGAGATGTTGGCAGTGATACATGCAATAGAAGCCTTTGGAAAATCTCTTCAGCAAGGTCATCTGCTAATAAGGACAGACAACACCACTGTCATGTGGTACATAAACAAACAAGGGGGCACTCATTCCTACCCCCTCTGCAGACTAATAATGATTCTTTGGGAAAAGTCCCTGAAACTGAACATCTACTTGCAATCCCAGTTTGTTCCGGGCAAGGACAATGTTCTGGCAGACAGGTTGAGCAGAAATTTCTTGGATCCACACGAATGGATGCTACACCCACGCATTTTCTCACAAATAGCATCTGCATGGGGAAGACCAGACATAGACCTCTTTGCATCTCATCTCAATCATCACCTGGAAAGGTTCTGCACAAGGATACACCATCCTCTAGCTTGGAGAACGGATGCTCTTTCCTTCAGCTGGAATGCTCTAACAATTTATGCATTCCCTCCGCTACCTTTGCTCACCAAGGTGTTACTGAAGATCAAGGCAGAACAACCAAGAGGAATCTTGATAGCTCCAGACTGGCCAAGGCAACACTGGTATCCACTACTACTGAGCATAACTCACACCAAACCGTGGCCCTTGCCTCAGTGGCCTCTGCTCCTGACTCAACACAGTTACAAGACTGTTCATCAGAACCTGCAAACCATAAAGCTGACAGCTTGGAGAGTTCCATGACTAAGACCCATGACTCCCTCTCCGAAAAGTTCAGGAAATTTTGCTGGAGGCACGAAGACCTTCCACCAGAAAAACCTACTCGGCCAAATGGAAGAGATTCACCATCTGGAATGTCAACAAGGGCCAGGATGCATCACTGATGTACATACCTCAGATATTAGAATACTTGGCAGAAATGTTTCACAGTGGCCTCTCATACTCTTCCATCAAAATCCACGCTTCAGCTATCTCAGCACATTACAACTGTAATCCACCTGTGTTTTCGCATCCCTTGCTAAGACCGCTTCTAAGAAGCATAAAGAATATCAAACCTCCAAGGAAGCTACCAATTCCTGCATGGGACCTCAATTACGTCTTGGAAAAATTAACTCTTCCTCCTTTTGAACCAGCAGCATCTTCAGAAATGCAATTTCTCTCTTGGAAAACGGTTTCACCTCAGCAAGAAGAGTCTCGGAGATACAGGCCCTCATGGCAGTTCCTCCTTTTCTCATCTTTCATCAGGACAGAGTTTCCCTTAGGACCAATCCTTCATTCATGCCTAAGGTGATATCCAGAGTGTCTCTAAACCAAGCAATTCACCTGCCTACTTTCTTTCCTAACCCTCAAAATAAAGGGGAAAAGCTGCTGCATACTTTAGACATTCACAGACAACTATGCTACTACTTGGACAGAACCAGGAACCAGGAAGTCTGACCAACTGTTTGTAGCCTATGCTGCTGGAGTGCAAGGAAAAGCAGTCACCAAACAAACTATCTCAAAATGGATTGGACACTGCATCAGATTCTGTTATTCTTTTCATGGAAAAAGTGTGCCAGCTAATATTAGACCACACTCCACCAGAGCTATGGCCACATCCATAGTTTTTCTAAGAGGAGTGGCTACAAAAGATATTCTAGAGGCTGCTACATGGAGCTCCGTGCATACATTTACCAAACACTACAACCTGCCATTATACTCCAGATCCCGAGCAGGCTTTGCTTCGGCAGTCCTGCAGGGCCTTCTAGCTACACCATCTCTTGCTTAGTCCTACCACCCCCAGCTTGGCTGTGGTATTCAACCCATATGTCAGGACTGCAGTTGCATTCTTGAAGGACATAGTACAGTTTTGTACCTACCATAAATGTAGATGTCCGATAGATATGTTTTCAATTAAGGAATTCCCAATATTATTCTAGCATGTCCAAAGGTCAGTTGTCAATCTCCTCTCCGGTCCAGCTGGTGAATCTGGGAATCTTGAGGCAATGTTATAACTGCCTCATGTACACAGACAACCCTCTCCTCCTCCCACATAACACAAATACTTGCGTGAGATGCAGCTATTTAGCCAAACTAGAGGCTGAGCTCTCTCAACTCAGGACTGGCAAGACCAGACAGGAGGAGAAGGCAACTACACGCACCACAAAACCAGCCTTACATAATGCTACCACACCACTGAATCAAACACATAAACACACAAAGACATACTCGGAGGCTTTGAATAAAAATTTACCTAAACAGCAGAGGCCTCCAAAGCAGACACCCAAACAACTGCTACCTCAAGACACCCCACAAGCAACACATAAACTACAAAAGCAGTGTGCAAAGCAGTCACAGCCCTTAAGGCCAAATACACCACCAAACATACTTGTCATAGGTGACTCCATAGTCAGACACACTGACGTCCCACTCACCAGGCTGAACAAGGAGAGGGTCACAGTAAGCTGCCTATCGGGCGCTAGAATCCGCCACATAACACAAGCACTCGGGTCACTCCACGGCAAGTACAAATATGACAGTCATTGTCCATGCTGGTGTGAACGACCTGAGACGCACCTCCCTGGACTACATGAAAAGAGACATAGAGGAGCTCTCTGATTATGTAGCCCAGGCAGGTATGACCCTGACCCTGAGCAGTATCCTTCCTTCACCAAGAATGATGCCACAATATAGAGACAAGATGATCAGCTTTAACAATTGGCTTAATGTCTGGTGTCATTCAAAGGGGATCCAGTGTCTGTCTGCCTGGGATGACATGCTTGACAAGCCACACTGCTTGAGGGACGGCTTGCACCTGTCACCCTGGGATTCGGATATTGGCTAAGGCTCTTGCCACCCCATAGTGCCTTTTTAGGCAAGGCTCAAATTCTAAACCTACCACCCTAGAAAACAAAATGGGAAGAAACTGAGGGTAATGCTGCTCAATGCCAGAAGTCTAAATCTCAAAATGCACGCACTCGAGGCCCTTCTCAGTATGGAGAACATCGATGTCTGTGCTGTAACTGAAACCTGGTTCAAGGCTCCTGAGAGCACCCGGCACTATTAGGTTTTACCTCATATCATGCGTTCGGCCCCAAAACCCAGACCACACCACAAAAGGAGGGGTGTATCCATATTCATAAAGGATACCCACACCTCCAGGTTAGTGGCAATGCGAATCTTCGAAACCATCCAGGTGCAACTAACCATAGGCAAAACTGCTCTACAAATTGTAGCATGCTACAGGCCACCCTCTCAAACTCAGGAACCCCACACAGCCTTCCTGAAGACACTGGAGGGTATAAATGTATCTCCAAACACCATCATATTGGGTGACTTCAACTACCGAATATAGACTGGGAACATTACTCAAGCCCTAACTTTCTAGCCCAACGGTTCCTGGAGTTCATAAATTCAAATGCCATGGAACAGCTAGTCACTGTTCCCACGAGAGGAGAAAATATACTAGATCTCATTATCACAAACATGGGGACAAAATGCTCCACACGGAAGTATATCCCTCATTGGTGAGATCTGATCATAAACTAATCTCACTGGAAATCCACATCCCGCCCCCACCCCAAACAAAAAAGACCACAGTGAAGAACTTCTCTAAAGCAAACTTCACACTACTCAAGCCTGGTGTGGTATCCTTCAAGGCCCCTGAGCCAGTGGAAACCACAACCCAAGCTGCAGAAGCCCTTACAAATGCCTTCTATGAACACCTCCAGGACTGCATGGATCAGGCAATCCCAAATAAAACCAAGACTCTTTCCACAAAGGGCAAACATCCAGTCTGGTGGACCCCAGCCATTAACAAACTTTACAATAAGAGGAGAAAGCTATTACATGATAGAACAAAATCCATAAAAGGGAAGTCACCCCTGATCATTATTAGTAAAAAAATACAAGCACTCATAAAATCAACTAAGGCCAATTTTGAGAGAAAAATTGCCATGGATTCAAAGGACAATCATAAGGCCTTTTTCAGCTATGTTAGGAACCTGGGTGGAAACTCCCAGATATGCTCAGAATTAGTCCAAAATGATACAAAAATCACTGAACCCACAGACATTGCCAACATACTGGCAGACAGGTTCAGTGCAAACTTCACCCCCCTCCCCCCCTAACGGAGAGATAACTATCCCAGCAGAGTGTAGCCTCCCAGACATCTCAAATGCGCAGGTGAAAGCTGCTCTCTGTAAAGCTAAAAACACAGCATCAATGGGACCGGATGGTGTCCCCGGCTGTGTGCTACACGAGCTAAATGAGGAATTAAACCCGCACATAAGGCAGCTGTTTAATCTCAGCCTTACCACAGGATACGTGCCCAAGGAGTGGCGTACGGCAACTGTGGTCCCACTCCACAAAGGCGGTGCCTCTACGGACCCTGGTAATTACCGCCCCATAAGCTTAACAAGTCTAGTCTGCAAAGCTATGGAGAGGATCATAATGGAGCTCATAAACAAAGATATAGGGGACTTGCAGACATTGGACCCGACCCAGTTTGGCTTCGTCAAGGGAAGATCATGCCTTTTGAACTTGGTCGACTTCTTCGAAACAGTCAGCAAGGCCATTGATGAGGGAAAGGCAGTCCATGCAGCCTACCTTGACCTTGCAAAGGCTTTCGACACAATACCCCACTCGGGTATTGTAGAAAAACTTACCAGCTTAAATGTAAACCCATATGTCACAAGATGGGTTGCAAACTGGCTTAAGGACAGAACCCACAGGGTTAGAGTTGCTGGCGCTATGTCAGACTCCAAGCCAGTCACAAGTGGTGTCCCACAGGGCTCGGTCCTTGGCCCCCTATTGTTCGGCATCTACTTCTCAGAAGTACAGGTCAACATGGGAGGACTTTGGCTGACAAAGTTTGCAGACGACTGCAAACTGGGCGCCATAGTGGAAAGTGCATCGGACATGGATATCCTTCAGAAGGGACTCACGGAAACAGATAGCTGGTGGCAGAGCCATGGCCTGAAGTTAAACGCCAAAAAATGTATAGTCATACCCTTCGGGAAAAACAAGTTAACCCCAAGCTACCATATAGGTGGCAATCCACTAAGCACAGAAGAGGTTATCAGGGACCTGGGGACCCAGGTTGACAGTGGCCTTTCTTTTGACACTCACGTTGCTAAAGTGGTTAGAAAGACCTTCTACATTGCCCACCTGATCATGAAGGGATTCACATCCAGATCTGAGGTCATTGTTCCCCTGTACTCTTCACTTATCAGACCAATGATCGAGTACAATGCCCCATTCGGGATGTATCTCACCCGACATCTGCAGCAATTGGAGAGACCCCAAAAGTTCCTCACCAAAAGGATAAAGGGACTCCAAAATCTGTCATATGCTGCTAGATTGAAGAAACTCCAGCTCTATTCAGTCGCATACCGTCTGCTCAGAGGTGACATGTGCCTGACATACAAGGCCATGTCCAACCCGGAATTAATGGACATGCTCCACCTCAAAAAATCCAAATCCACCAAAACCACTAGAGCAAGCGACTTAAACCTTAGCACGGACATAAATAGGACGTGCTGGAGGGATAGATTTATCACTCAGAGACTCCCTATGCTGCGGAATAAAATCCCGGTCCATGTGAGGCAGAGCACCTCGCTGGCTCTGTTCAAGAGAAATCTTGACCTGTGGATGGGAGACCGTAGGTTTACCCCGGGAATCATCTCTGTGTCACTGCTGGACAGAGGCACAACAAACTAATGGGCACAGTATTTTTTCATATAAGGGGTGGCGTAAGCCACAAAAATTTGGGCTAGGCTTATAAATGCCTTAGGGCAGATAGCCTAGTATAAACCTATGAACCTATATGCAACTGCAGTCAGGTTTTCCCTCCCTCCTACCCCTCTGTTTTCCCCTTTTGGGTCCTTTCTCCCCTTACCTATCAGCTGGGGATATATATTATGGTGTATCTGTTTATTACTGTTGTGCATGTCTGGTTTTATCTGTTTTTCCATTCACAAAATTTAGCCTTCCTTGGAGGGCACCTGGCATCTGGGGCAAGAAACACTGAAGAAGATGGCGTCGGCTGATGCCTTTATACTCCAGCCGCTCTGACGTCGGGGAGGAGGCGACATCGGCCGGACCCAGACTTTGGAATCTGGCCGACCGAAGGGCTGCCTGAGGCAGGACAACCCATATGTCAGGACTGCAGTTGCATATCTATCGGACATCTACATTTATGGTAGGTACAAAACTGTACTTTGTGTACACTTACCATAAATGTAGAAGTTCGTGTATTTGCTGTTGCAGTCTTGGTTTCCCTCTCTCCATCCCCCTTTTCACATCTTCCCCTAGGGGGACACATGTTTCCCAGGGTGGCTCTTGGCCACCAGGACCACTTCTCTCTTTTCCCTTCTGCTTCTGATGGGTTTTGGCAAGAAAAACTGATGTAATGATGTCGGCTGCCTTGTTTTATAGTGCTGACGACCTGACGTCAGACTACGGCGACAACAGCCGGCGCACAAAAACATTGACTCTGGTATTCGGGCCAGCCGAGGACTACCACAGCAGAGATAACCCACAGGTGATGACTGCAACAGTGAATACACTTTGACGTCTACATTTATGGTAAGGGTACATAACTGTACTTTTTAATCCATATAGAATACAGCCCGGGATGTTGTCTGGTTCCATAGAGGCTGTGTTTTAGTCTTTGAGAGGGCGTTTAAGACCTGCAACTTGGAGATGCTAGATGGGGGGCAGGTGTTAGGGATCCTTTGGGGCATATGTGGTGGAGACAGGAAAGTGAAGTTTTCTCTGAACCTCTCATCCAGCAGGTTTGCTATATCCACAGGATGTCCTTCAAGGATGCATCTGCAGTCATCACATATGGGTTGTCCTGCCTCAGGCAGCCCTTCAGTCGGCCGGATTCCAAAGTCTGGGTCCGGCGTCGGCTGATGTCGCCCTTTCCCCGACGTCAGAGCACCTGGGGTATAAAACGTCAGCCGACGCCATCTTCCTCAGTTTTTCTTGCCGCGTGGTTCCCGAAGGAGAAGCAGTTCGCAAGTGCCGGTCGGCCAGCTCCTGTAATTCAGCTACTGAAGACTTCAAAAGCTAAGTACCCCGTTGGGGACTCTTTCTTGCCTCAGCCGATGTCAAATAAAGTTAATAATTGCTTAACTTGTGGGAAACAAATACCTCATAAGGATTTCCACTCTTACTGCCTCCCCTGCCTAGGGCCCAGACCACGACGTCTCGGCCTGTTCAGCCTGTGCTTCCTTCAACCGACGCACTCTTAGACGTCGGGTGGAGTTTGCAGAGGAATTTTTTGGGGCTAGTTTTTCGTACGATATGCCGTCGGAGACTCCGACTTCACGTTTAACAAAGAAACGGAAGGACAAGGACCGACAAACGCGGGCCGCGGTTTCGGCTGAAACCACGGCCAGGCCTACCACGAGTGTCTCGGTCTCGGCTGAAACCGAGTCCTTGGTACTTCCGACCCCCGAAACCGCTCAACCGACAACCTCGGCCCCGGAGGCCCCTACTGAGTCGGTTATTGAATTTCCTTCTGAAACTGGTGTCTTGGAAACTTCCGACACCATTCCTCTAGACAAAACTACACCAGCACGTGGTGCAGCCAGGCCTCCTGCATCCATGTCCATAAAGGCATTCACCAGGGCTAAAGCTGCTAAACACACAAAAGCTATGCCTCCCAGGGTTATTCCTCAGGGACCCACTACAAGTTCACAGATTCTATCTTTAGCAGAGGACCTTATTTCCTTAATTAGGGGTTCTCAACCCCATCCAGACAGGGGCTCTCAACCTCCTCTAGACAAAAGGCCCAGGGTTGAGCCCTCTGATCCCCACTCCTCAGAGGAGGCCTCTGATGGCTCTGCTCTCTCGGACTACCAGGAGGAGGTTTTCTCGGCCTACGAGGATTCTGATGCAGAGGAATCTATCCCCTCTGCCTCCCCTCCTGAAGAACTGTCCTTCGTGGGAGACCCTTCACTCTATGAGAGAGCATTTCAAATGGCAGGGCCAGGAATTCTCTGATTCCAGGAAAAGATTAAGAACTTTTCTGCATTTACCTCAGCATAGACCTTTGGCTATTCCTCCTGTTTTGAATGTCATTGGTGATGTGTACTCTGAGTCTAGCATAACCCCTGACACTCTTCCTCCGGCCCCTGTCAAACCCGATAGGTACTACAGGGTCCCGGACTCGCATCTTTTTCTTTACAAGGCCCACTCTGCTGATCCAGAAACTATTTCCCAGGGCCCTAAAGGGGTTGCAGCTGCCACTACAAAAAATCCACTCCCCTCTGAAAGGGAGTCCAGGGCTTTAGAGAGATGGGGTAAAAAAGTGTATACTTCTTCTACTCTTTCTATGAGGGCATTAAATTGTCAATTTCATATGATACAGTACCAAGAGTATTTGTTAGATGAATTGCATAAGAAACTGTCTTCACCTGAACCCCTAGATCGCAAATCACTTCAGGATCTGGTACATAACTCCCAGCAGGTTAGCAACCATTTTTTGCAGTGTGGTTATGATGCATTGGAAGCTTCATGTAGGTCAGCTATGACAGGTGCAGTCATACGTAGGCATGCTTGGCTGAAGGAACAATCTCTGCCAGACCATGTTAAAGCTAAGCTTCTGGATGCTCCACTGGAGAAGCAAAAGTTGTTTGGCTTCACTGCTCAGGAGGTCTTAAAGAAATTTGAGGAAAAGGCAAAATCTGTACAAACAGTTAAAGATTTTCTACAAGTTCAACCACCAAGATTCAGCAGAAATTGGCCTACCAAGAATTGGTCCTTTCCGGACTCAGAAAGATTTCAGAGAGGCAAGAACAGGTGTGCCAGAGGTAGAGGGCAAGCTGGAGGCTCCTACAGAGGACGTCAATGGCAGCCTCCCAACCAGAGAGGTAGTGTAGGACCTACAACTGCTGCACAAGGACAGACTCAATGACTTTACTTTGACTCCGCCAACCAGGGCTCAATTAGAAGCACCTTTGGGCGGAAAGCTTTCTTTATTCTCAGAAAATTGGCACAGTATTACAAGAGACAAATGGACACTGCAAATAATAGACAAAGGATACAGGTTCCATTTTCACACATTGCCAAAAGAAAAGGCATGCCAGACCTGCCACCAAATCAAAGGGCAGAGGCTTTGAAACAAATCTCCAACTTAATGCAAATGAAAGCTATAGAAAAGGTTCCTCTTTCAGAACAAGGCCAAGGATTTTATTCCAGACTATTCCTTGTTCCAAGAAAAGAAAATCAGTGGAGGCCTATACTCGACTTGTCCGCACTGAATACTTATCTCATTGTGCCAAAATTCAAAATGCTGACTTTACAGCAACTCCTTCCCATGCTGGGCAAGGGGTCTTGGCTGGTGACTCTAGACCTCAAGGAGGCATACCTGCATGTCCCTATCAGACAAAGTTGCAGAAGACACCTCAGATTTCTTGCAGGGTCAGAGCATTATCAATTCTCAGCATTGCCCTTTGGCTTATCTACTGCGCCCAGAGTATTCACGAAATGCCTGGCATCAGTAATTGCACACTGCAGACTTCAGGGGATTCAAATATACCCATATCTGGATGACTGCCTTATACAAGCGGACAGCCAGCAAACTTTGGTAAAGGACTTGAGTTATGCCATCCACCTACTGCAGGCCCTGGGATATACAGTCAACATTCACAAATCAAGACTTGTTCCATCCCAAAGAATAACTTTTCTGGGTGCAGATCTAGACACAACCACCCAAATGGCTTTTCTCACAGAAGAAAAACAAAGACAACTACCGGATTACTTCAAGAATCTGACAAGACAAACTCAGCTGACTGCAAGGAAGATTCTGCAGGCCCTGGGTTACATGGCATCTTGCATTCTTCTGATTCCACAAGCAAGGCTGCATATGAGGAAACTACAATGGTACCTAAGGAGTTTATGGACTCAGCACAGTCACAGCTTAGAAACTTTGATCCCACTCATTCCATGCCTCCAAAAGGAATTTCTGTGGTGGGCTCAAGCATGCCAGTCAAACAGGGGTCTGCCCTTCAGCAAACCAATAGCCAGCCAAACCATTACAACGGACGCTTCAGACCACGGTTGGGGAGCACACATGGAGGGCAGATGTATTCAAGGACTATGGTCACAAAGGGAGCTACGCATGCACATAAACCAAAAGGAAATGCTGGCAGTGATACATGCAATAGAGGCCTTCAAACTCTTTCTGCATCAAGGCCACCTGCTAATAAGGACAGACAACACCACAGTTATGTGGTACATAAACAAGCAAGGAGGCACCCATTCCTACACTCTTTGCAGACTGGCAATGACTCTATGGGAACTTTCCTTGAAACTCAATATAGAGCTGCATTCCCAGTTTGTGCCAGGAAAAGACAATATACTGGCAGACAGCTTAAGCAGAAATATCATGGATGCACACGAATGGATGCTGCACCCAGACATCTTCCTACAGATAACACTATCATGGGGAAGGCCGGACATAGATCTTTTTGCCTCCCCCCACAATCATCAGCTGAAGAAATTCTGCTCAAGGACATACCACCCACAAGCATGGAAAGTGGATGCCCTCTCTTTCAGCTGGAGAACTCTAACAGTGTATGCATTTCCACCTCTTCCATTATTGACCAAGGTCTTACTGAAGATCAGGACAGAGCAGCCAAAAGTGATTCTGATAGCTCCGGACTGGCCAGGACAGCACTGGTACCCACTGTTAAAGAGCATGTCACGCAAGAAACCATGGCCTCTTCCTCAATGGCATGCGACAGTGATGAACATGGCACATATCCTGGAATACTTGGCGGAAATGCTCCACAATGGCCTGTCCTACTCTTCCATTAAAATTCATGCTTCAGCAATTTCAGCAGAGTACAATACTGATCCACCTGTCTTTTCTCATCCTCTCCTAAGACAGTTTCTAAGAGGAATTAAAAACATCAATCCTCCAAGGAAACCTCCAGTGCCTACTTGGGACCTTAACTTCGTGTTGGAAAAACTAACTCTGCCTCCCTTTGAACCAGCAGCATCTGCGGAACTACAGTTCCTGTCTTGGAAGACTGCCTTCCTTCTGGCCATAACCTCAGCAAGAAGAGTATCTGAGTTACAGGCCCTCATGGCAATACAGCCATTTCTTATTTTTCATCAGGACAGAGTCTCATTGAGAACCAATCCTTCATTTATGCCAAAGGTGGTATCCAGGGTCTCATTAAACCAAGCTATTCACCTGCCTACCTTCTTCCCAAATCCACAAAACAAAGGGGAGAAACTTCTGCACACCCTGGACATACACAGACAGTTGCGCTACTACTTGGACAGAACTAAAAGCTACAGAAAAACTGACCAGCTGTTGGTAGGATATGCTGCTGGTGCACAAGGAAAAGCAATTTCCAAACAGACAATTTCAAAATGGGTAGGGAATTGCATTCGTTTTTGTTATTCCTTTCATGGAAAAACTGTGCCAGCTAACATTAGACCTCATTCCACCAGAGCCACAGCCACCTCCACAGCCTTCTTAAGAGGGGTGGCTACCAAGGACATTCTAGAAGCTGCTACATAGCGCTCCGTGCATACATTTTCCAAGCATTACAATTTACCTTTATATTCCAGATCCAGAGCAGGCTTTGCTACGGCAGTCCTGCAGGGTATTTTAGCTACACCATCCTTTACATAGATCCTCCACCCCCAGATTGGCTATGGTATTCTACCCATATGTGATGACTGCAGATGCATCCTTGAAGGACATAGTACAGTTTTGTACCTACCATAAATGTAGATGTCCGATAGGTATGCATCTGCAGTCACGTTTACCCTCCCTCCTTCCCCTCTGTGGTATTTCTTGGGTACTTCTCTCTCTTATAGCTAGCTGGGGTTATCTATTATGGTGTATTTGTTTTATATTACTGTGCATGTTTGGAATCTTTTGCATTTCTCCAAATTTAGCCTTCCTTAGAGGGCACCTGGCATCTGGGGCAAGAAAAACTGAGGAAGATGGCATCGGCTGATGCTTTTATACCCCAGGCGCTCTGACGTCGGGGAAAGGGCGACATCAGCCGATGCCGGACCCAGACTTTGGAATCCGGCCGACCGAAGGGCTGCCTGAGGCAGGACAACCCATATGTGATGACTGCAGATGCATACCTATCGGACATCTACATTTATGGTAGGTACAAAACTGTACTTTTTGTATATACAGTACCAGTAACTACAAGTTCAGTGCAAATCTGTACCTTACCTTTGACATTATGAATGTAAGTAAAGAATGCCTTGTGGTTTTCCTTAGTTAGGGAAGCTAATTTGGATTTGTAGTTAGCTTTGGAGGACTTCATTAGGAGTCTTGTTTCCTTGTGTAAGTTGAGGAGGGAGTGTTTCCAGTTTTGACACCGTTCCTTCCTACTCTTAGACAGTAATTTCTTTCTCCTATAGTTTAGCCTATTAATGGCATTTGTCCACCAGGCGGGTTTGTTTTTCCTTGAAGATCTTGCTTTGATTCTGTCAGGTACGGCAGGTTCAGTACAATTGTACAGATGGTCATATAAAGCATAACTCATCATAGGCATGTGTTACATCAGTGGGGGGAGGGGAAATTAAGCTATTTATGCCATCACGTAAGAGGTAGTAATTGGCCTTGGAGAGGTTTTTTAATCTAGTTGTCGCTAAGGAGGGTCTTGTGTTATAGTTATTTCTAGTGAGACTGATTTGTGGTCAGATCTCACCAGGGATGGCCACACACTGGGGGTGGTGCAGTGGTCCTCAGTATTGGTGAGCACCAGATCCAAGATATTTGAGCCCCTTGTGGATTTGTCAACCAGCTGGTCTAGGAACCTTTGGGCAAGTGAGTTATAACACATTATTTATCTAGTCAGTAGATGGATAAGTGAAGTCCCCCAAAACCAGGGTGTTTGGTTGTATCTTTATTGACTCAAGTAGAAATAAATAGGCTGAGTGGATGTCCTGATTCATGAAGGGGGTCCTTTAGCTGGCAGTGACCTGAAGAGGGGTCTTACCTGCAGTCAGTTGCACCTGACGTAATTCAAGGGAGTTGTGCTGTTTAACTGGTCTAGAAGTGTATTTATCTTTAATGAATATTGATACATCACCTCCTTTATTTCTCACTCCTTCAGTTTGTGGTCTGAACATGTAGAAGGAAATGTAACCTGGTATAGCTGGGGTGCTCTCCGCAGCCTTAAACCAGGTCTCAGTGACTGCACAAATGTCAGCATCTTCCAAGGTGAAGACTGCTTCCAGTGAAGTTTAGACTCCTTGTGTTTAGCAGCATAACCTTTAGTATTGTTTTAGAGGGTATTTTTACATCATGAATTTTGTTCTTGTGGCATTGCCTAAAAAAGGCATTATGGGGTGGCAAGAGCCTTAGCCAGTAAACGAAATCCTAGGGTTAAGAGATGAAGACCATCTTTGGCAAAACATTGTCTGTTGACCATATCATCCCAGGCTGACAGATACTGGATCTCCTTTGAATGACACCAGAAACTAAGCCAACTGTTGAAGTCAGTCATTTTTTTGTTTGTATTGAGGTACCATCCTAGGCGAAGGTACAATGTTGCTTAAGGCTAGGGACATAACTGCCTGAGACACATAATCAGAGAGCTCAGTCATGTCTGCCTTCATATAGTCCAGTGAGGTATGTCTCAGGTTGTTCACACCTGCATGGACTTTGACGGAGTTATAACAGTGCCTGTTGTTGAGAGACTTGAGTGTGTGTGATGTGGCAGATCTGGGCACCTGACATAAAGCTGATCATGACTTTTTCCTTATCCAGCCTAGTGAGAGGGACATATGTTTGTCATACAATTGAGTTGTCTATGACTAAGATGTTTTTGTGTTCTGCCGTAGGGGCTTGACTTGTGAGACACTGTTGTGTGATATGTTATGTATAATGTGTTCTGCATAGGATGTATTGTGTGAATCATGCTTGTGTTTGTGTTTGGGAGGTCTCTGATGGAGGTAAGCTTCTGGTAAGGACCTCCTCATTTGTACGTTTATATGTTGTTGGTATGGTAGCTGCAGGAAGTATGATGTTTGCATGCTAACAACCTGCTTAGTATCAGATGAACTGACTGGTGAGCAAGAGAGACTAGATTCTAGGTTCTTGACATAGATGCACCTCTCACATAATGAATTTGTGTGGCCTAGAAGAAGTGAATTGTCAGTGTACATGAGGCAATTGCTACATTGCCTCAGGAAGCCCCAAGACTGGAAAAAGTCCCTTATCAGCCTCAATAAAAAGTTGAGATCCCTCATCAAATCCTCTAAAACTAGCTATAAAAACAGAATTGCAGCAGATAGTAAAGAAAACCACAAGGCCTTCTATAGTTATGTAAAGAATCTCCACGGCAATACCCAGATTTGCTCTGAGCTACTGCACAATGGTACCTCCTATACCGAGCCAACAGATATTGCCAATATACTGGTAGACAGATTCAGTGCCAACTTTACCCCCCCCAAGGGACCAGTCACAATACCAGCAGATTGCCAGGCACCCAGTATTACTGCTGCACAGGTTGAAACAGCACTGTCCAAGGCCAAGAATACAGCTTCTATGGGACTTGACAATATCACTGGCTGTGTTCTACATGAATTAGAGTGAACTGGCATCTCACCTGTGTGCCCTGTTCAATCACAAACTCACCTCAGGCTTTGTCCCTTCTGAATAGTGCACTACTACTGTCATCCCTCTCCACAAAGGAGGAGGGACTACAGACCCTGGGAACTATCGTTCCATTTGCCTGACGAGTCTGATACGCAAAGCTATGGAATGCATCATCATGGACCTAATAAACAAGGACATAGGGAATCTCCAAACTCTGGATCCCAAACAGTTTGGTTTTATGAAGGGTAGATCATGCCTGCTCAACTTGGTCTAGTTCTTTGAGTCAGTCACCAGAGCTGTGGATGAAGGCAAGCCTTCCTTGATCTGGCCAATCTTCATGATGAAGTCTGCATTGCACAGATGAAAGCACTTACCAGTATTTGGATGTATTTATGCTGATGTGAATGTTATGGCAGAGTTGTATTTATAATAAATTCAGTTATTTCATCCTTAATCGAGTCGAGTATCACTCGCAGCCTTTTACAGGAGCTAGGACGGAGGTACCGTCTATACATTTTGTATTTAAGGTGTTGTTTTGCTAAGGTCGGTGGATTGTTTTTTAAGTTAAGTTGGAAGGGAGGAACCATAAGGTAATTCAAGGCTAAGAAACTAAGGGGGTGGGCCTTCCCAAGTGATCTCTCTGTACTCAGTAAAATGAGCTGATGAGATGGGACTGGGTGGAGTGTCCAAAGTCAGATTTATAGTAGGGGTGGGCAACTCAAAATGCACTAAGTTTAAGAATACAACAACAGCTGGACAGGTGGGTAGGAAAAATAAAATGCAGACAGGGTACAGTAAGCAAGCCAAACAAGCCCTCCAGCTAAATATAGATATTTCTAGCTAAATGAGGAATGCTCTTTCTCAGCTCCTGCCACTAACTGGTTGATGCTATTCACTGTTTGCAAAGGAATTCTTTGCTAACTTATCTAACTGACCCTAGACAAGACCTCTTAAAACTTCAACAGAACAGAAGACTTGACACAAAACAAATGTAATATAAGAATAAGATCCAAAATAGAAGTAACCAAACCTTAAATGAAAAAGTTCAATTCAAAATAAAATGCAGACAGAGATCAGCAGTAATTAGGCAGAGTACAGCCTAATAAGGGACGCCCTACTCTTTTTCGATAGTTGTCACGGGATCTTTTACATCCGTCTTAGCTACCACCAGTTAGAGCAGATGAATGTCTTGTCAGAATGATGATGCATGCATTCAGGAGTGCAGCACTCCCATAATGCTGCACTACAGTATCAGCAATCTACCCACCTGGAGTGGGAATAGAACCCACAACCTTCTGGTCTTCCAGCACCTTCTTGAGATCTTAACTTTGTGCTTGCAAAGCATGCCCTTTTTCTGTTTCAACCAACTCATCAGGGTGAAATGAGAGAAGACTGTTTTAGTCACTGCTCTGACTTCAGCTAGAAGTGTATTGAGTTATAAACTATTATGGTGAGTCAACCCTGTACTGTTTTTCACAAAGACAGGTTTTCTTTGAGACCCACCCCCCTTTATGCCTAAAATGATATCCTCTAAGTTTACTTTGTGCCAGTTTGTTAAATCTCCCTGACCTTTTTCCTGATTCCAAAAACAAAGAATAAAAAATGTCATACTCTGAATGTCTGCAGGTCACTCGGGTACTACCTTGACAAAACTTGCTTTTTCAGGAAAGCTGTTTGTCTCCTTTGAAGGAAAGAAGAAAGGACAGCCAGTTTCAAAGCAGAGTATTTTTAGGTGGTTGTCTCATGCTATTTCTTTTTGTTGTTTTCACCATAATAACCCATTTCAGGGCAGGGTTAGGGCCAATTCTATGAGGGTTGTGGCTTTTTTGGTACCTTTCCTAGAAAGGGGTGGACTCTAAAAGTACTCTAGAAGCAACAACTTGGTACTCTGTACATGCCTTTATAAAGCAGAATAAAATGGATTCCTTTCCTGATCCAGAATAGGCTTTGTTAGGATAATTCTCTAGGGGTTCCTGAATTCTTAATTATTTTCTTCTCCGCTTATTTGTTAAGCTGTGGCCATCCAACCGTATAGCTTAGGCTACTGCAAAAATGATCTAATGTTGAACATAGTAGTTTTGTAAGTAAACTTACCATAGCAATGGAAAGTTGTATACAGTTTTAAGATCAAATGGAAACATTAGGCACAAGAAGTAGGCACAAGAATTACGGTAACCTTGTACCTGTAATTGCATGACAGTCAAACAGCACGTTAACATTAGAACCAGAGACATAATGCTAAAGGTAGGGGAGTACAGAATTATTGTGCTATTTGGAATATAAAATTTGATTCCACAATTTAAATGTGCTAATATATGAGAAGATGGGCAGATGCAGACTGGGCTGTCTTGAACAACAGTATTGACATCAGTGAGGGAGTTTACACGGGTATGAGAGTAACTTTGAAGAGAAAAACTTATAACAAATAAGCAGTAAGCTATGTTTATTAAAATTGAAGTGTTTGATGTCAAGTTCTAGGATGCTGTATTGTTTGAAAGAAATATATCAGATTATTTCATAGCCTTAGCAGAAGATAACAGGTGTAATTTGCATGCATCTTTAAGTAATGAAATGAAGACGTTACCTCTTCTGTCAGCCAGTAGATAGTTGTAACTTAATGGGCAAAGCTCACTAAGTGCCCTGTCTCCAACAGTTTAGGTTTATTAAATAAGAACTGATGGGCAGGTCTAAGCTCCAGATTTGTGATCTACCAAATTAGTGAAATGGTTAGATCAGGGTATGAGAGACAACCTTCCATATGTTTTAATAGGACTATTATTTGATGACACTGTACCTTATGTTCATGCAATTACACATTATTCAGGCATGGAGACAGTTATTTGGAAATGCACTGTGGTGTGACCTTATTAGTGTCTACACTTCCAACAGAGGGTGTTGAAGGGATTACTTCAGGGAAAGAGCTAGGTGGTAGCAGGGAGCCTGAATATAAGCGGCAGTTGTCAAAATGTGCTGGAAATTGGGATGGATCACAAAATAAGGAGCTGAGCAAGGGACGTCTGTTGGATCTTATAGCCAAAGAGGCTCCAGATTCTCAAGGAAAGGAGAGTATGTGTATTAAGGCAGTGGTTTATTGTACAGAGAGTCAACTCCTGAAGAGGGACTGGGAGAGGTAGGCACTTTTGGCAGTAGCCCTCTATATTCCTTTTTTTTCCGGCCATGAGCATAACCAGCATAATAAGAGGCTTGTATGTTCGTAGTTGTGCTCTTTAAAGAAAACTGATGTCAGTTGTCATATAACCAATGTTGTCAAGGTAACATTATGTATTCTGCATAATTCTTTACCTCTGTCTATTGCTTTTCACAAGTAGTCCTTCCAGAGGCAGCATTTTAACCTCCCATGTAGTTTTGTATTGTCTAAATTAGCAAACGGTTGGAAACATTTTGAGTCATGACTCCTTTTGTTGGATATTTATTCCTGTCGTTTTAAACTGTGAAAAAAAGCATCTGTTTCAATACCAGATGTTTATAAAATGTACTGTACTGCAGTTTGAAACTGTGTACTATGACTTACCTGAATGGCAGTCAGTCGAACCTCCGTTGGTTGAAATCACGGTTTCCAAGGCGCATGTAATCGAACCAAAATAGGTTGACCATGTATGATCGAGTTGCATGGTGCACTCGACCTTTTGACATGCGACATACCAACAATGTGAAGGGAGGTTCTGCTTTAGTTTGGAACAGGGAATTAGCCCATTTCTTCACTGTAGTGCGATCTCTGAGTTGGTATATATAATGTGCAGGGGATATGGGGGGTGCATATGCCCCCCTGCAAAATAGAATTAATGTACCGTTGACTGTAGAGTTCAAGGTTACGTTAATATGCATAGCAGGAGGTGAATGACGTCACCTCCTGCTGCTGAGTACATCAAACCACAGTTGTCGATGTATTCATTTTTGCTTTGGTTTCCTATTTGAAATTTCATATTCAGAATTTCGTGTCAACATTTTACATGGTCGACTGAAGCTGATTCGAAATTTCAATAGTAAACCATTTGAAACGTGCTCATGACATTCAAGTTTCATTCTTTCTGTTGTTGAAAGTGCATATTGAAGCAAAAATGTTGTTCTAGTAACATTTTTAAGTGGTTTAAAGGAATATTTAAAATTTGCCCCTGATTTTTGCCTATGTCTAGAATTCTTGAACAAAGAAGTTGAGAGATATGCATGTACCCGGTGAACAATTGTGTACCTGTATGCCTGGATTGTGGTTAGAAAAGGATCCATGGACTAGTGTGCCTGCCTGGTTAACAATTAAATAAAGTAATTTTTTGTATTTGATGGCATAAGCTGCATATACATCAGTGATTATGTTTTTCTTTAATAGTTAATGGCTGAAAAAGTGGCCATTATGTGTTATCTAACAGTAAAACAAAAAGTTATATAGGCAGTAGTAACTACAGATTTCGTCATATTTTGTAGTTATTTCTTTTGTTGGTTTGCATACATTTGGTTTCAAATGCCTTTTTAGTGGCAGATGTGAAAAACATTAAGAGAAAATGTAGTCCTTTCTGTAGTAGTCATGTTTAAAATTAAATCTGTTACGTAGCTGACCTTGCTATAACTGGAACTTCTGCTTGTTTTTCTTTTTCATTCTTTCTTTTTTTGTTTTTCAGATTTCTTCCAGAGGGACTAGATTCAGAAATCATTTTAACAATTAAAAAGACTTTTAATTTCAGTCGTAGTGAAGCGGTTCATCTCTTTCATACTTTGATGGAGTGTATGAAGAAAAAAGACCTTGTAAGTGATATAATATTGTAATAGACCAAATAATTAAGCATTTCTTTTCATGAACCAAATACATTTTCCTTGATTTTGAAACTATAATTTGAAATGATCATTTTCAGGAGACCTGAGCTGTGGTAAGTAGCAGCATTTTCCCCTAACATTTTAATAAGTATACAAAATTGCCATTCGTACTAGGTCCCACACATAGCCTGTATCCAGAGCCAAAGGAAAGAGAGAGAATGAGAGCCAGCAGTATAACAAATGCACTTCTGTTCACATAAATCCATTGTCCTGACTGTTTCTCCGTAAGTCAGTAGTTACTTTTTGTGTGCTAATGCATCATTACTTCATTTGGCATTTAGCCTGCATAAAGATAACATTAGGCTGGGCCATGTTTGTTTCTTGTTTCCACTTCAAACTTTTAAAAAAATGTATTGATTTTTTTTACAGAATTATTGATATTATTGATAGAGCTGTATATGCAGTTGTATAATTACATACATGTGCAGTCCTCAGGGTTGCACCTCAGTCTTGTGGTATTCAATATCTGTACCCTCTTCCCTTTTGTTCACCAACATTGTATATCTTCCTTGCTTCATTTTCTTCCCATCCAGCATGTCTCTTTTTCGTTCCCCCCCCCCCCCTTGAGCCATACTTGCCTGTTCCTTCTTTTACCTTTGCCTGTTCTCCATTTCCCTGTTCCCTTTTCAACTCTTTGGTGCTTCCCTGTCCATAGAATTTGTTTCCCCTCATTCTGCTGTTTTCTTTAACTTTATTAAATTATCACTTAAAACATAAGCAAACATACAGTAAGAGAAAAGAAAACAAGCCATTTTAACATGTTTCCATTTAAATACAATATACACCACACAAATTTTCTTTGCTATCATCAGTCCAACATTACAAAAAAATTGCTGAATTCATGCCTTCTGTTAAACCTCCTTCTCCTTATGTATGTATTGTTGCCACAATTTCCATTTTCTTATATGCACTTCTATGCAATTTGCTTCTTCCCGCTTCTAAAAGCCCTCTTTCAGTTCTTTTTTCTCTTTTATAGTATCCAGTACCTCAGATACACGTGCAGACTTTGGTTTCCATTTTCTAGTAATTGCTTTTTTTGGCAGCTAGCAAATTTAAGCTTAAGGCCTTACTATGTCTAGGCAATTCTGATCCCGTATTCCAGCTCAAAAGAGTCATTTCCTTACCAAGTCATTTGCTCACCCAATATGTCTGATAGAGTACTTTGTAGGGAATTTTAAAATCTGCCAACTAATTACATTCCCAAAACACATCTTCCCAGTTACCTGTTTCTTCTCCATAACACCCCCAACATTTGCTATCTACCTGAAGTGAACTTTCCTTGGGATATAAAGTACCGATGCAGAAACTTCTAAGCAGAGATCCTAAACCTTCCAGACTTTGTTACATACTTGGGAGCCATGCATATGTCTTCCCATGTTTTCTTGGAAATGGCTTTTCCAGTCTGTCTTTCCAGTCTTTTCTAACTTCCTCTGATTTATTCTTATGATTATTGTGCAATATTTTATATGCCATACTAAGTATCCCCTTTTTAACAGCTGCTTCTGTTCTGAAATCAACTAAAAGCTCTACCAGAACAGGCCTTTCACTTAACGTCCGTCTATCCCTTTCTGTTTGTGTGTACTCTGAGATCATAGGTAGGTACTAGGCTATTGACCCTAAGGCCTATATAAGCCTAGCCATAAAGGTACCCTGGCTTTCGCCACCCAAGAAAATTATTTTCCTGTGCCCCTGTTGAGCAGAGCCACAGAAGTCATCCCTGGGGTAGGGAAGGCAGTCTGTAGCTGACACTCCAAATGTTTTCTTGGCCTCATCCCATTTCCTGCTTGAGTTATTTGCTGTCAATATCTTGGTTCATTTGCCAAGTTTCTCCAGTAAATTCCAGCCTCCTGTTGCCTATTTTCTGTACCCCCACTTGCAGTCATCCCTTTTAGCAAAATCTCCTGTCTCCATTGTTACATTGGCTTTCTTCTTAAAATACTTTCTGCAATTTCATGAATGTAATATTCTGTATGGTTATTATTATTAAGGATCTGCATCCAAAATCTCACCCTCTCTCTATTTCTTGAACTTCCTTTATTGCTTCATCATCATCCTTTTCCGTTTTGAATTATAACATTCTGCTTGTGTTATGTTTATGAGCCTTAACTGTGTAGCTCTAAAATATCCCTTCAAATTAGTAAACCTAAAGCACCTTGATCTATTGGAAGGATCATCTTATCCCATTTAACTCTTGCCCTCTTTCCCTCCCAGGTAAATTCCACCAATTAATTATTATTGTCCACAATTTCTCCTTAATAAAAGTATGCCTGACCAATGTGCAAGATTAAAGGAACCAAAAACATTTTCACTGCTCGTGTCTTACCTACAGTGGATATAAAAAATGTACACACCCCTGTTAAAAATGCTAGGTTTTTGTGATATAAAAAAAATGAGACCACAATAATTCATTTCAGAACTTTTTTCACATTGAATTGTACAGGTTATAGGTCATATTAAATTGAAAAACAAACAAATCTGTTAGGGGAAAAATATAAAAAAATGTACAATAAGCTGGTTGCATAAATGTGCATACCCTTAAACTAATACTTTGTTAACATTGTGGCTCAAAAACATAAGCCTACAGGTTTAACTGCCTCCATAGAACCGAAAGCAAAGGTACCAAAGTTACAACTTCAAGAATCCTCGGCACCAACTACTGCTATTCTAGCTCAGTGCTGACTTCTCCAATGGTGCCTCAGCAGACTCTGCCCCCCCCCCCCCCCCAGTGCCAAAAAACAGAACTGAATCTTCTCTAAGGACTTCTACACTGTCTCCTCCTCCTCCTCTGGCTTCCACCATAGTTTTGGAGCCCAGCACTTTGATCCCCCCAGTGGCAGCTGTCTCAGTGCCATTAGGCATCACTACTCTGGCACCGGATGTTGCTCTGACTTCAGTTCCATCCTTGGAACCGACAGATTCATGGGGCCAAGACTCAGCAGCTGGTTCTGAGAGTCTTGGATCAGCCCCTGTTTTTTATGCAGATCCGACCTTGGTTCTCGGGAATTAGTCAGTTGCAGGTCCTTCCCTGGCTCCTACCTTAGAGGGCAGACTCTCTGAGCAGGGTGTGACCTCAGTTCTGAGGTGGTCTTTCTCTGTTCTGGGCCCCCACTCCTCTTAGGGGACCCCTGCCTTCAAGGTTATGGAGTGTGCTTTAGCCTCTGCAGGCTCTCAGCTGGTTCCTCCTGTATCAGAGTATCATATTACCATATCTTCTGGTCCAGAGCTGACACCAATCGTTATGACAGGACAGCGAGTACTGAAACTTCAAGTTAGCCCTGCAGAGAGCCCCTATTCTTTGGAGTCTTCCTCAGACATCCCCACTGAGGAACATCCATCACCCCTCCATAAGAAGACTTGCATTAGGAAGCAGCTAGATTCTCTGGAAGAATCTGTTACCGAGGACACGGATTTCAATAAAGGGGAAGGTTGCCCCCTGTCACCCCCTGAAGACGTCTCCAAAGATCCTCAAGCAGAGGGTTAACTGGAAGCCCCAAGATCCAACCTTAGAGGGATCCGTGTACTTGCAAGCATTCGGTGCTCATTCATCTACTTCCTGGGTGGTCCCACCCACTGACTATTTTATGCTGATTGTGTAGTGGACTTGGAAGGTCACTGATTCCATAGAACTTATTTCCCTGAGATCAGACAAAATTCTTTCTCTGCTGGAGGACCACCAGTATTGGGCCAAGGGTTTAGCAGTAGATGCCATGGTGGTGGCGGCTACCATCAAGAAGGAGCTGTCCAATGAGAGTCCTATTGTGTACATCCTCCTAACTGGGAGTTTAGGACGTTGGACAGATTTGGAAAGCAGGTCTATGCTTCATTGACCTTCACACTCAGGTCTTTGAAATTAATGGGACATTTTACTAGACTCCAGAGAGATCTAATTAAGGAGTTATCGGAGACTCTCATTGGAGTCCACCGAGATGCAGGATAAGGTTGCGTTTCAGCTAGCCATACTAGAGTCTATATCAAACTCGTCCATGCAACTTATTGCACACGTAGCTGAAGGCACAACCAGGGCCATAAGGAACCACACCTGAATGCGCTTGTGTGAATTCTCAGAGCCCTTTAAATCTTCCTTCGTCAGTGCTCCTTTTAACATATGGCCTTTCTTCGGCCCCAAGGTGAAGTACACACTAGCCGGGTGTGAAAAGGATGGAAGGACCCTGTCTGCTGTGGGCATTGGTTTTTCTACTCCTCAGTGATCCTACTCCAGGAATTAGAGGAGTGGAAAGATGTGGTTCAAAAAGTCCCAGGGCCTTTCCAGGACACACGTGGCGGCGGCTCTCCTCGGGGCAGAGGGGGGAGCTCAGATGGAAGACACCAACAGCGAGGCAGAGGTAGTACATGAAACCAGGGCTCCAGAAACTCCTTCTCTGGACAACCTTGCCAGCGCTTCTGAAAGGAGGCCCGATTGCTCACTTCTGGAAGCAGTCAGGGGGAAGATTCACTGCACCCAACGGCCTGGCTACAAATAACCTCCGATACTTGGGTGCAGAGAATCATTACCAGAGGCTATCATATTCCCTTTACCCTTCTCCCAAGAAACAGGAAATTCAGGATGTCCTTCAAGAATGCAACTGCAGTCATAAAGTACAGTTTTGTACCGACCATAAATGTAGATGTCTGATAGGCATGCATCTGCAGTCCTTACAAATGGGTTGTCCTGTCGTCAGGCAGCCCTTCGGTCGGCCGGATTCCAAAGTCTGGGTCTGGCCTCGGCTGGTGTCGCACTTCACCCGACGTCATAGCTGCAGTTCTTCGGGTATAAAGGCATCAGCCGACGCCATTTTCCACAGTGTTTCTTGCCCCAGATGCCAGGTGCCCTCTAGGAAGGCTAAATTTGGATAAATGCAAATGGTTCCAAATAGTAGAGAGCAAACAAAAATAAGCATGTATGTACATATATACAAACAAATACACCATAATAGATTCCCCAGCTAGCTACAAGATGGGCAAATACCCTAGGAGTACCACAGAGGGAAGGAGGGTGGGTAATCCTGACTGCAGATGCATGCCTATCGGACATCTACATTTATGGTAGGTACAAAACTGTACTATGTCCTTCAAGGATGCATCTGCAGTCCTTACAAATGGGTAGAATACCATAGCCAAACTGGGGGAGGAGGAGAAATAAGATTATGGTGTAGTTAAGATCCCTTGCAAAACAGCAGTGGCAAAACCTGCTCGGGATCTGGAGTATAAAGGTAAATTATAATGCTTGGCAAATGTATGCACGGAGCTCCAAGTAGCAGCCTCTAAAATGTCTTTGGTAGCCACTCCTTGTAAAAAAGCTGTGGTAGTGGCTGTAGCCCTTGTAGAGTGAGGCCTGATGTTTTCTGGAGTTTTCTTCCCATGGTAGGAATAACAAAATCTAATGCAATTTCCTATCCACTTAGAGATTGTCTGTTTCAAATTGCTTTTCCTTCCATTCCTGTTGCATATGCTACCAGTAGCTGGTCAGTTTTTCTATTGCTCTTGGTCCTGTCCAGGTAGTAACGTAATTGTCTATGTACATCCAAGGTATGCAACAGTCTTTCTCCCCTGTTCTGTGGGTTGGGGAAGAATGTAGGTAGGTGGATAGCTTGATTTAAAGATACCCTGGAGACCACCTTTGGCATAAAAGTAGGATTAGTTCTCATGGAAACTCTATCTTGATGGAAGATCAGGAAGGGCTGTACTGCCATTAATGCCTGTAGCTCGGATACCCTTCTTGCTGAAGTGATTGCAAGCAGGAAAGCAGTTTTCCATGATAAGTACTGTAATTCTGCTGTTGCTGCTGGTTCGAAAGGAGGGAGTGTCAACTTTTCTAGCACAAAGTTCAAGTCCCATGCTGGCAATGGTGGCTTCCTAGGTGGTTTTACGTTTTTAATTCCTCTCAGAAACTGCCTGAATAGAGGATGTGAGAAGACTGGAGGATCCAAGTTGTATTCTGCTGAAATAGCTGATGCATGAATCTTAATGGAAGAATAGGACAGGCCGTTGTAGAAGAGCACTGCCAAGTATTCCAGGACGTTAGCTATGTTTACCAGTGCCACATTTTTTCCTTTTGCAGTACTCCAAATGAGATATCTTTTCCATTTTGCTGAATAATTTTTTCTTGTTGAGGGTCTGCGAGCCTCCAAGATAATGTCTTTAACCCTTTGAGATAAATCTGGGTTATTTGGTCTTATGCAATGCTCCAGGCAGCCAGCTGCTGTGTTTTCAGGTTTGGATGTAGGGTTTTGAAGTTGTTCTGTGTTAACAGCAGGGGAACAAGGGGCAGAGGCCATATTTGTTCTCGAGACATGCTCCTCAGTAATGGGTACCAATGTTGCCTTGGCCAGTCTGGAGCTATCAGGATGATCCTTGGACGGTCTTCTTTGATCTTCAATAGCACCTTGTGCATCAAAGGAAGAGGTGGGAATGCATATGCTGTCAGGTTTTTCCACCTGAAGGATAGGGAGTCCACTTTCCAAGCAAGTGGGTGGTACGTCCTTGTGCAGACTTTTTTCAGTTGGTGGTTGTGTGGGGATGCAAATAGGTCTATTTCTGGTAGTCCCCATTTCCCTGTAATGGTTTTGAAGATGTCCGAATGCAGCATCCATTCGTGAGCATCCGTGCTAGTTCTGCTTATGATGTCTGCTAGTATATTTTCTTTTCCTGGCACAAAAATTGCTTGTAACTGAATGTTGAAGCTCAGGGCCACATTCCAGAGGTCCATTGCCATCCGGCATAGAGGGTATGAATGTGTGCCTCCCTGTTTGTTGATGTACCACATAACTGTGGTGTTGTCCGTCCTTATCAGCAGTTGACCCTGTTGAAGAAATGGTCTGAATGCCTGAATTGCCAGTTTTACTGCCAGCATTTCCTTTTGATTTATGTGTAGGTGCAGCTGGTCTTGAGTCCATAAGCCTTGTATGCACTTGTCCAGCATGTGTGCCCCCCAACCGAGGTCTGAGGCATCTGTTGTGATGGCCTGGCTTGGCGGAGTGTTGTGGAAGGGCAGTCCCTTGTTTAACTGACAGGCCTGAGCCCACCATTGGAATTCTTGCTTCAGGCATGGAATTATTGGAATTTGGGTTTCTAGGCTGTGCTTGTGCTGAGACCATAAATTCCTTAGGTACCACTGTAACTTTCTCATATGTAGTCTGGCATTTGGAACCAATATTATGCAGGATGCCATGTAACCGAGGGCTTGCAGGACTTTTCTTGCTGTTAGCTGGTTCTGCTTTGTTAATGCCATGAAGTAGAGGGGGAGTTGCTCCTGTTTTTCTACTGTCAGGAATGCCATTTGTTTTGATGTGTCCAGATTTGCACCCAAGAAGGTTATCCTTTGGGATGGTATCAGCCTTGACTTTTTTATATTGACTGTGTATCCCAAGGCTTGTAGTAGATGAATGACCCTTTCCAAATCTTTTGTTAATTTGTTTTGTTGTCCGCTTGTAACAGGCAGTCGTCCAGGTAAGGGTAAATTTGAATTCCCTGAAGCCTGCAATGAGCAATTACTGATGCCAGGCATTTCGTGAATACTCTGGGCGCAGTAGATAAGCCAAAGGGCAATGCTGAGAATTGATAATGCTCTGATCCTGCAAGAAATCTGAGGTATCTTCTGCAATTTGGTCGTATGGGGACGTGCAGGTATGCCTCCTTGAGATCTAGAGTTACCAGCCAAGACTCCTTGCCCAGCATGGGAAGAAGCTGCTGTAGGGTCAGCATTTTGAATTTTGGAACAATGAGGTATGTGTTTAAAGCGGACAGGTCGAGAATAGGTCTCCATTGGTTTTCTTTTCTTGGTACCAGGAAGAGTCTGGAGTAAAATCCTTGCCCTTGTTCTATAGATGGTACCCTTTCTACAGCTCTCATCCTTAGTAAGTGAGTTATTTGTTCTAGAGCTTCTGTCTTCTGATTTGGAGGTAGGTTTGGCATTCCTCTCTTCCTTGGTAGAGTATGGAAGTGAAACCTGTAACCTTGGTCTATTGTCTGTAAAATCCATTTGTCTCCTGTGATGTAATGCCAGTTTACTGAAAATAAGGCTAGCTTCCCGCCTAAAGGTGCTTCTAGTTGTTCCCTGGTAGGCGGTGCCAGAGCCAAGTCACTATGATTGTCCTGTGGAAGTGGTGGTGGCTAGATCTGTGGCTGCACCTCGCTGGTTGTTATTTTGCCACTGACATCCCCTGTAAGCACCTCTGGATTGACCCCTACCTCTTGAGCGCCTATTCCTGCCTCTCGGAGCTCTGGAGGTGTCTGGAAAGGACCAATTCTTGGAAGGCCAGTTCCTGCTAAACCTTGGAGGCTGGACCTGCAAGAAATCCTTGACTGTCTGGACAGATTTTGCTTTCTCTTCCACCTTCTTCAGCACCTGCTGTGCAGGGGAGCCAAACAAATTGAGCTTATCCATGGGAGCATCTAGGAGCTTTGATTTAACATGGTCTGGTAAGGACTGCTCTTTTAACCATGCATGTCTTCTGATCACTGTGCCAGTCATGGCTGATCTAAAGGAAGCCTCCAGTGCATCATAGCCACATTTTAAGGAATGATTACTGACCTGCTGAATGTTATGTACCATTTCCTGTACAGATTTTTATCTAATGGTTCATCAGAGGTTAGTTTTTTAGTTAACTGGTCTAACATAAATTCCTGATACTGAATCATGTGGAATTGGCAGTTCAAGGCCCTAGCTGAAAGAGTAGCAGAAGTGTAAACCTTTTTACCCCATCTCTCTAAGGCCCTAGATTCCCTTTCAGAGGGGAGGGGGTTTTTGGCAGAGGTAGCTGCTACAGCCTTGGGTCCCTGGGAGATAGTTTCGGGATCTGCAAAAGGGGCCTTATACAAATGATAATGTGTGTCCGGAACCCTGTAGTACCTATCGGGCTTAGCCGGGGCCGGAGGTAGAGATTCAGGAGCAGTACAAGCATCATTAAATGCATCATCCACAACAGTAAGTACTGGAGGAATGGCTAAAGGCCTATGCTGTGGCAAATGCAAAAAGGTTCTAAGCCTTTTCCTAGAGTCTGAAAAATCCTGGCCCTGCCATTGAAATTGTTCCCTCATAGCATGCAAGGTTTCCCCAAAAGAAAATTCCTCAGGCGGAGAGGCAGAAGGAATGGACTCTTCTGCATCAGAGTCCTCATAAGGAGAAAAGGGGCCATCTGGAGGGTTTGAATTATCTGAATCGTCAGAGTAGTCATCTGAAGAAACTGGCTCAGGGGGCTCTACTCTAGTCCTCTTCTCTGGAGGTGGGTGAGAGGCCCTGTCTGGATGTGGTTGGGATCCCCGGATCAAAGAAATGAGATCCTCTGCTAGACTAAACATTTGTGAACTAGAGCTAGGCCTGTGAGAGGGGGTCTTAGCAGGCACAGTTTTGGTAGTTTTTGCTGCTTTAGCCCTGGCAAAGGCCTTAATCGACATGGATGCAGGAGGCCTAGCAGCTCCACGTGCAGGGGTGGATATATCCAAAGGGATAGTGTCAGATAAATCCTGTGAACCTGCAAGAGCAGGTGGGATTTCAGTAGCAGATTCAGCCAAGCTAGATGAGGCCTCGGTAAGAGGTAAGTTTTCGGCCGAAGGAAGAACCGTGGACTCGGTTTCAGCCGAAACCGAGACACACGCGGTTGGCTTAACAGCGGTTTCGGCCGAAACCGCGGACAGCGAGTGTCAGTCCTTTTCCTTGCGCTTTTTAGAAATTTGCATAGTCGGAGTATCCGACGGCATAATGTAAGCAAAAGCGGAGCCGAAAAACTCTTCAGCAAATTCCGACCGACGTCTAAGCATCCGTCGGTTGAAAGAAGCACAGGCTAGACAAGCTGCTACGTCGTGGTCTGGGCCTAAGCAAGGTAAGCAGTAAGAGTGGAAATCTTTATGAGGTATTTGTTTCCCACAAGTTAAACAGTTATTCACTTTTTCTGCCATCGGCTGAGGCAAGAAAGAGTCCCCAACGGGGTACTTAGCTTTTTAGAAGTCTTCGGTAGTAGTAATCTCTGGTTCTGACCGACCGGCACTTGCGAACAGCTTCTGCTTCGGGTGCCACGCGGCAAGAAAGACTGAGGAAAATGGCGTCGGCTGATGCCTTTATACCCGAAGAACTGCAGCTATGACGTCGGGTGAAGTGCGACACCAGCCAAGGCCAGACCCAGACTTTGGAATCCGGCCGACCGAAGGGCTGCCTGACGACAGGACAACCCATTTGTAAGGACTGCAGATGCATCCTTGAAGGACATCATGTGGGTTGTCCTGCCTCAGGCAGCCCTCGGTCGGCCAGATGCAGCCCTCGGTCGGCCAGATTCCAAAGTCTGGGTCCGACGTCGACTGCTGTCGCATTTCTCTCCGACGTCAGAGCGGCTGGAGTATATAAGCATCAGCCGACGCCATTTTCTTCAGTCTTTCTTGCCGCGGTGCCGGCAGAAGCAGTTCGCAAGTGCTGGTCGGTCAGCTCCTGTATTCTACGATACCGAAGTCATCAAAAAAGCTAAGTACCCCGTTGGGGACATTTTCTTGCCTCAGCCGATGTCAGAAATTACTGAAAAAGTTAACAATTGTCTTTTTTGTGGTAAACAAATACCTCATAAGGATTTCCACTCTTAATGCCTCCCTTGCCTGGGCCCAGACCACGACGTCTCGGCCTGTGCTCGCTTCAACAAGCGCACTCTCAGGCGCCGGGCGGAGTTCGCTGAAGACTTTTTCGGCGATAAATTTGCTTACACCATGCCGTCGGATCTTCCGACATCGCAAACTCCGAAAAAGCGAAAAGACCGGGACCGACATCCTTGGCCCGCGTCTACCACCGACTCCACGCCAAAACCTAGTGCGAGTGCTCCGGTTCCTTCTGAGACGGTTTCTCTACCGCTCCGAACCGAAGACACCGCATTACCGACGACTCCCATTCCAGACATTACTCCGACGCCAGTTATAGTTTTTCCTTCGGATACCGAAACCGAGGAAATGCCCGAGACCATTGCTGTAGACAAGGTCACTCCTGCACGTGGAGCTGCCAGGCCTCCTATGGCCATGTCTATTAAGGCCTACACTAGGGCTAAGGCAGCCAGCAAAACTAAGCATATTACTTCTAAATCTTTACCTCAGCCGACTCCGGAGACACAAATTATGTCCTTGGCTGCTGATTTAATTTCCATGATTAGAGGTTCACAGGCCCATCCTGAGAGAGCATCCCAGCCTCCTCCTGATAAAAGGCCCCGGGTTGAACCCTCTGACCCTACTCCTTCAGATGAAGACTCTGAGGACTCTGTCCACTCTGATAGCCAGGAAGAGCTCTTCCAGACCTATGAGGACTCGGATGCAGAAGATTCCATCCCTTCGGCCTCCCCTTCTGAGGATATTTCTTTTGGGGAAGTTCTGCACACCATGAGGGAACATTTCAAGTGGCAAGGACAGGAATATTCTGATTCTAGGAAACGCCTTAGGACTTTCCTTAAGAAGCCTCAGCACAGGCCCTTGGCTGTTCCTCCTGTACTTGATGTCCTGGATGATTTGTATTCTGACTCTAGTGCTACCCCTGATTCTCTTCCTCCTGCTCCAGCCAAGCCAGACAGGTATTACAGGGTCCCAGAAACTCATTCCCATTTATTCAGGGCCCATACTGTTGATTTGGAAACTATTTTACAGGGGCCTAAAGGAGTTTCAGCCTCCACCTCAAAAAATCCTTTGCCCTCCAACAGGGAAGCGAGGTCATTTGAGAGATGGGGCATAAAGGTTTACACATCCACTACCTTATCTATGAGAGCTTTAAATTGCCTTTTTCATATGTTACAATATCAGGATTATATCTTAGAAGATTTACAGAAAACATTAGCTTCTCCTGATCCTTTAGACAGGAAGACTTTGCAGGAAGCTGTACATAACACTCAGCAAGTAAGAAATCACTTCCTGCAGTGTGGATATGATGCACTGGAAGCTTCATGTAGGGCAGCTATGACAGGGGCAGTGATTCGCAGACATGCTTGGTTAAAAGATCAACCTCTACCAGATCATGTAAAAGCAAAGCTTCTGGATGCACCTTTGGAAAAGAACAAGCTTTTTGGTGCAAATGCTAAGGATGTGTTAAAGACCATCGAAGAAAAAGCAAAATCAGTTCAGACTGTGAAAGATTTTCTCCAGGTTCAACCCCCCAGGTTCAGTAGGAATTGGCCTTCAAAAAACTGGTCCTTTCCTAATCCAGAAAAGTTTCAAAGGGGTAAGAACAGACGTGGCCGAGGAAGAGGCCAATACAGAGGCCCTTACAGGGGACGACAATGGCAGCCAGGAAACCAAAGAAATGATGCAGGGGTTTCACCTGCCCAACAACCACAAACTCAATGACTTTCCTCTACTACCGCCTACCAGGGAACAACTAGAATCTCCCTTGGGCGGGAAATTATCTCTGTTTGCAGAAAGCTGGCACAGACTGACAAAGGACAAATGGATTTTGGACATTATAGACCGAGGGTACAGGTTTCATTTTCATACCTTACCAAGAAAACAAGGCATGCCAAACCTACCACAAAATCAGAGGGCAGAGGCTATCAAGCAAATCACTCTGCTGACTCGAATGAAAGCAATAGAAAGAGTTCCAAAACAAGAACAAGACCAGGGGTTTTACTCAAGACTGTTCCTTGTTCCAAGAAAAGAATCTCAATGGAGACCAATACTGGACTTGTCCGCATTAAACACCTTTCTCATAGTACCAAAGTTCAAAATGCTGACTCTACAGCAACTCCTTCCCATGCTGGGCAAGGAGTCGTGGCTGATTACTCTGGACCTCAAGGAGGCATACCTGCATGTCCCTATCAGACACAGCTGCAGAAGATACCTCAGATTTCTTGCAGGGCCAGAGCATTATCAATTCTCAGCATTGCCATTTGGCTTATCTACTGCGCCCAGAGTATTTACAAAATGCCTGGCTTCAGTGATTGCTCATTGCAGGCTCCAGGGAATACAAATTTACCCGTACCTGGACGACTGCCTCATTCAAGTGGACGACAAATTGATGTTGACAAAAAACCTGGATTATGTCATACGATTACTTCAAGCTCTGGGATACACAGTCAACTTCCAAAAGTCAAGACTGCAGCCATCCCAGCAAATAATCTTCTTAGGAGCCAAACTAGACACAGCCTCTCAGATGGCTTACCTGACAGAAGACAAGCAAGAGAAGTTAACTCGTTACTTCAAAGGTTTGGCAAAACTCACCCAGATGACTGCAAGGAAATTCCTACAGGCCCTGGGTTACATGGCATCCTGCATTCTACTGGTTCCATTAGCAAAATTACACATGAGAAAGCTTCAATGGTACTTAAAAAGCATTTGGTCTCAACACAGCAACAACTTGGAGACAATCATACCACTCATTCCATGCCTACAAAAGGAATTCCTGTGGTGGGCCTCGGTGAGCCAGGAAAACACAGGTATGTCATTCAAGAAACCACTGATAACACAGACATTGACTACAGATGCCTCAGACCTTGGATGGGGGGCGCACATGGAAGGCAGGTGTATACAAGGACAATGGTCTCCAAAGGAAACACATCTGCATATAAACCAAAAGGAAATGCTGGCAGTAATGCATGCCAACGAGGCTTTTCAACACCAACTCCAGCAAGGCCATTTAATGATACGAACAGACAACACCACTGTAATGTGGTACATAAACAAGCAGGGGGGCACCCACTCTTACCCCCTTTGCAGACTGACAATGCAGCTTTGGGAGAAATCACTGAGCCTAAACATCCAGTTACAATCCCAGTTTGTTCCAGGAAAAGACAATGTGTTGGCGGACAGCCTAAGCAGGAATTTCACAGATCCACACGAGTGGAGGTTACATCCGAAAGCCTTCAGACTACTCACTTCGACATGGGGCAAGCCAGAAGTGGACCTATTTGCCTCTCACCTCAACCATCTTCTACCAAAATGTTGCACAAGGACATACCATCCAAAAGCTTGGAAAATAGATGCCCTCTCATTCAACTGGAACTCGCTTGCAATCTATGCATTCCCACCTCTGCCACTGATGACCTCAGTATTACTAAAGATCAAAGCAGAGAAGCCCAAGGGAATCATAATAGCTCCGGATTGGCCAAGACAACACTGGTACCCACTACTACGGAGCATATGTCACACCAGGAGGCGGACCCTCCCTCAGTGGCCTCTACTTTTGACTCAACACAATTTCGAAACACTGCATCCAAATCTTCAGACACTGCAGCTAACAGCCTGGGAGATCCCATAAATAACTTCAGCTTATCTCTCTCCAAGGAAGTTCAGCGGATACTAACAGAGGCTCGAAGACCATCCACTAGAAAGGTTTACTTAGCAAAGTGGAAAAGATTCAGCAATTGGAATACCAGCAAGGGACATGATGCATCGTTGTTGAACATCCCACTCATCTTGGAATATTTGGCAGATATGTTAAAGAACGGCCTCTCATATTCTTCCATAAAGATACATGCATCTGCTATTTCAGCTAGATACAACACTGATCCTCCTGTTTTCTCTCACCCCTTACTAAGACAATTCCTCAGGGGAATCAAGAACATTAAGCCACCAAGAAAGGCCCCAGTGCCAGCCTGGGACCTCAATTTTGTCTTAGAAAAACTGACTCTACCTCCATTTGAGCCAGCAGCTTCAGTTGACTTGCAATTTCTCTCATGGAAGACAGTTTTCCTGTTGGCAATTACCTCAGCAAGAAGGATTTCGGAGCTACAGGCCCTAATGGCAATACCACCCTTTATTATTTTCCACAGAGACAGGGTTTCATTAAGGACCAACCCTACTTTTATGCCAAAGGTGGTATCTAGGGTTTCTTTAAATCAAGCCATTCATCTGCCTGCTTTCTTCCCCAATCCTGAGAATAAGGGGGAAAGACTTTTGCATACCATGGACATTCACAGACAACTTCGATACTACCTGGACAGAACCAAGGCCAGTAGGAAGTCTGAACAACTTTTTGTAGCTTACGCCCCTGCAGTCCAAGGAAAAGCAATTTCAAAACAGACTATTTCTAAATGGATTGGACTTTGCATCAGATTCTGTTATTCCTTTCATGGAAAGACTGTTCCAGCCAATGTCAGACCACATTCCACCAGAGCTACAGCCACCTCTACAGCATTCTTAAGAGGGGTGCCTACCAAGGACATTCTAGAAGCTGCTACATGGAGCTCCGTGCATACATTCTCCAAACACTACAATCTCCCTCTATATTCCAGATTCAGAGCAGGCTTTGCTTCGGCAGTCCTGCAGGGTATGATTGCCACACCATCTCTTTCCTAGAGCATACCTCCTCCCCCAACTAAGCTATGGTATTCTACCCACATGTTATGACTGCAGTTGCATTCTTGAAGGACATAGTACAGTTTTGTACCTACCATAAATGTAGATGTCCGATAGACATGCAACTGCAGTCGGATTTTCCCTCCCTCCATACCCCTCTATGCCTAGGGTCCACTCCTATCCCTGTTCTTCTTAGCTGGGGATATCTGTTATGGTGTATTTGTTTTATTGCTCATTTATTTGTTTGGAATCCTGTTTTTGTCTTCCAGTTTGATTACAGCCTTCCTTGGAGGGCACCTGGCATCTGGGGCAAGAAACACTGAAGAAAATGGCGTTGGCTGATGCTTATATACTCCAGCCGCTCTGACGTTGGAGAGAAATGAGACATCAGCCGACGTCGGACCCAGACTTTGGAATCCGGCCGACCGAGGGCTGCCTGAGGCAGGACAACCCACATGTTATGACTGCAGTTGCATGTTTATCGGACATCTACATTTATGGTAGGTACAAAACTGTACTTTATGAAACCCGATAAGGGAGGTGGACTAGTCATTATGAATAGTAATGACTACAGTAACAAAATGTTTAGCCTCGTACTGTTGACACTTATGAGGAGATGAGCATTTATTAAATAAATATAGCTTATCGCAAATTTGATTTGTTATTACAAGACCTGTTGCTTAATGATCAAATTAGCTCTTCTGAATTCAATTTAATAGTTGTACATGCTAGGACTTCGGGCATATTTGGAGTCCCTAAAATTCACAAGAACCTAAACGATCCACCTTTTAGGCCGATATTGGATGCCAAAGGGTCAAAAACATTTCCCATAGCTAAATTCATTGATCAACAGCTCAAGCATGTTTTGGTCCACCATCCTTGGTGTGTTAAAGACTCATGGGATTTCCTTACTAAGGTATCCAAGGATATCTTATGTAGAGGGTACTTTAAATTCTTGATTGGTCTTTTGATTACATGACTAGTAAGGGAGGGTATTTTATTAGTAACAGTGTATCTGAAGAAGTTCATGTATAAAATTGGAAGAAAAGCACTTCATATAAATAATTTTATTTTGATTTAAAGTTACATCTGGAGTCCGGTCTACCTGCCTGCCTGCAACTTATTTGGATTTTGTTCATCAGTCTGCTTTTTTGGGGTTGTTTATCTAATTTCAATTTTGCACAACATTGGTCCCTATGTGGTCATTACCTAAACTATATTATTTTCTGGACAGGTTCCAGAGAGAGGTTGAATGAGTTTTTTGATTATATTCATGGAACTACCATTTTTTTTTAATATTTACTATGAACATTGGCATAGATAAGGTAAATTATCTAGATATTACGATTATCAAAAATAGGAGACAGTGAGTTTGATTCCGCCATATACAGGAAGCCTACATACTCAAATACCCTCTGCACAGCTGGCATCCACTCCATCAAAAAAAGTCTCTTGTAAAGGGCCAGTGTGTTAGGCTAGCCTGTATGTTTTCCAACATGGATGAATTCCATTATCAATGTGATAAGTTAAGAGAAATATTGATGGGAAGCGGATACTCAACTTCTTTTATCCAAAATATATGTTGTGAAGTGTCACAAAAAAGGATAGGTGGCCAATATACTCCTTTGCTTGGGTCTAGCAGTGGGCTTCCTGTTAGGTGTAATAGTACAAGGAATAATAATGTGGAATTCAGGCATAGCGTGGTCCTAACCTATAATAAACAGTTCAGTGATATTAGTAACATAATTAATAAAAACTAGAATATATTTCGTATCGAACCTGAATATATGAAAATAGTGGGGGAAGGCCAATGTATCATATACAGGAAGGACTTTAGCATTAAAAATATGCTAGAAAGGAATGGTTCCCTATTAGAAGACCAAAGACGCATTCTTTCAAATGCATCTTGGTCGAACTGAAAAGACTGAAACGGCAAGATATCAAAGCAGCTTTTAAGCAAATTCTTTCCCTGGGAAAGAATTTGCTTGGCCCCTTTGTTACTTTGCTGTTTTCGGCACTGTAGTGCAGTGTTGGAGTTGGTATATTTAAGTAGAGGGGGTGTGGGAGGGGGCAAAGCCCCCCACTTAATGTAATGTTTAAAGTGTTTTTTTTTTCTGACACTTTGACATTGTAAGCTTTCGCTTATATAGGGTCGATTAATCACCGTTCGCTTTTTTAAGCATTTGGTGATCTAATATAGACCCGAAAGGAATCAACCACAGAAACAGATAGGAAAAATAGGTAAATGTGGACAATGCCCACAATGTAAATATATCCTGGAAGTCAATGAAGTGGAGGTTATCAGTTATGGGACAATTAATCTACATAGGAGATGTAATTGTAATACAAAATCAGTGGTTTTCTTTGCCCTTTGTCAAAAATGTACATGTTTCTATATAGGGAAGACAAAGAATTCCCTCAAAAGCAGGCTTTGTCAGCATTCCTATGATATATATGGAGGAAAGAGGAAAAAAAGTGTTCTAGCTGCACATATGTTAACCAATGGTGATCATTATTTTAAATTCACCATTATAGAACATGTGGAACAAGGGCACAGAGGGGGACCAGTGGATGAATATTTACAACTTAAAGAACTTCGGTGGCAGTTAAGGACTAATGCGACAGCATTTCCTGGGTTAAATGAAAATGTATCTGTCAGCCCAGTCTTGAGGCTAAAAGTTAATTTAATGCTTTGATACTGGTGTCTTACATTCATTTTTGAAGTCAAAGGTTTTTATATCATTGTGTAGTCATGTTTTTATGGTAGAAGATGTTAAATGTTATTTTCATGGTATGATGTTTTGATAGGGACTTGTTTAACAATCATTTTTTATTACTATGTTTTTATGGTATCATACAATTTGTTTTGAATGTGGTGCTTTAGGGAGAGCTTCCCTTAGTTTTACTAATTAAATAATTAAATATTTTAATTAGAAGGAGCCATATTTAAGATAAGATGTGCCTTGAGTTTGTTATTTTGATAAAGTTCATAAGGTTCGTAGAGAGGATCCTGAGTTTGGTTTCTTACTTTTTGTTTGTTTTTGGTTTTTAGTTTGTGCATTTTTCAGCGTTTGGTGACTTTGCAAAAAGGATCTATCCTGATGGATGAAGTTAGAAGAAATCCTCATGGGCTGTCCCTTTGTTCCCCTGCAACCCTAGGCCATAGCGACCACAGACGCCTCCCAGATGGTGTGGGGAGGGGGAGTATCTGGGAAGAACAATCCAAGGCACTTGGTCTCCACAAGAGACCAACTTGCACATCAGTGTCCTGGAAATGAGAGCAGTGCTCCTAGCTTTACAAACCTTTCAGTCTGCTCTTCATCTGGGAACAGTTACGGTCCAGTCAGCCATCATGTTAGTGGTATGGTATATGAACAAACAAGGGGGATCCAAATCCTGCCCCCTTTGCTGGGAAACTCTGAGTGTTGAAATGGGCAATTTATTCCAACCTCTTTCTTGTTGCAATGCATATAATGGGGAGTTCCAATGTGATAGTGGACAAAGCTGAGCAGACACATTCTACTACCTCACGAGTGGTATCTCAATCCCAAAGTGGCAAAATAAGTTTTTCACCAATGGGGCCAGCCTTGCTGCAACCTCTTTGCCTCCCCAATGAACAAGTGCGGCAGTTACTTTGCCCTAATCCCCACTCAGGGGGAGTCCCCGAGAGACAGTCTCCTTCTCATTTGGCCCCCGGGTCTTCTTTATGCCTTTCCTCTATTTCCTGTCATACCCCTCGTCCTAAAGAAAGCCCAAAGGTTGCGAAGCAGGGTTATTCTCATTGCTCCCTTCTGGCCCAGGCAAATTTGGTTTCCCTTTTTATGGCCTCACTTGATTCACCAGCCTTGGATTCTGGACCCAGTTCCAGACCTGCTCTCTCACTGCAGGGATTGGTGCACCCTGATCTGTGCTCTCTCAAGTTCACAGCTTGGTTCCTCCGATTCCTTTAATTGCCAGGCAGTGTAATATAACTTCCCTATTACAAGATTCTTCTGGCCTCTAGGCCTTCCACCAGGAGACTGTACACCAGTAAATGGAAGAGATTTTCGTTTTAGGCCTCTGAAAACAAGTTAGATCCATTTTTGTTGCCTGATGAAAAAGTTTTTTGCAATTTTTAGTCACTCTGTTTGACCAAGGAGCTTCAGACTGTTGGAGTCCAGTTAGCAACCATTTTCAATTTTCACAATGGCTTTGATGATCAGCCTCTAATTTCGCATCGCCTATGCAAGGTTTTTCTCAAAGGTGTCTTACGACTAAAACCCCTATTCAAAGAGCCATGGGATCTCACCTTGGATTTGCAGTCTTTAGTACTACCTCCCTTTGAAACAGCAGATGTTATGTAGTCCAATCTCGCCTACATTCTTACTCATGGGTTAGGCTCCGACTTTGCCAACTTTTATTTTCTAGCACGAAGACTCTTATTGGCTGGGCTAAACAGGTATCCCATGTTGCACTGCTCCATAGCCCCAGATCTCGTTTGCTGCTCGTGTAGCTAGGACGTGGTCTCGCTTGGCTTTGGCTAAGTACCTCTAAATTTCTATTTTCTCTTCAGAAAATTGTTGCTATTCAAACAAAAGCTATTTTATAGCTATTTTTTATTGTTTATTGTTTAAATATTGTTGAAGTGTTGTCTGTGTGTGAATTGGTATCCCTAACTGTTCCGGTGGACTAGGCCTGTTTAAATTAGAGGACCTAGTCCTCCTTTTTTGTGTAGTGTCTTACTTTGCTTTTATTGGCCTCCTGATTTTTAGTGTGTAGTTTTTTTCCTTGGTTGAGTTGTGTGTTGTAAGGTTTTCAAAGAACTGTTTTACTTAGAGGTTCTTTGGGGTTTTGTGTGTAGTGATAGTTTCCCGGCTTTGCTGTTTTTCTGGCTAGGTCATTTCCTTGGTCTTGGTGTTTAGTATTCTAGTGAGATGTCTAAGGATCAAAAGGAACATAAACCTTCGGGTTTTAAGAAATGTTCCAAATGTAACTATAAGATGTCCATTACGGACGGACATTCCATATGTGTGTATTGCCTAGGAGCAATTCATTTTCAAGAATCCTGTAGCTTCTGCCACGCCTTCAGCCTGAGGGTGCTACAGGAAAGAAAAAATAAACTTATATTGAAGGGACTCCTAAAACCTTAGTTTGAGGAGTCTTTAGACTCGACTTCTAGTACTCAGTCCAAGTCTAAAGCTTTGAAGGCAAAGAAAAGATCTCCGGCTCCGTCTGTCTCCTCAGAGCCACCGGAGAAAACTTCTAAACTGGACTCTACCTCCTCGGCCGCAGGAGGTATCTGTTTTGCTGGAATCGACCTCGGCTCCAATTTTATTTGAACCCATTCGGAGCCGGTCTCCCAGTGTTAGGCATGGTTCTCCTGATAGGAGATCCCAATCCCCCTCTCTGTCCTCCAAATCCTCTAGGCTTTCTGATTTGGATGTCGATAGGGTGGTTCAGTGGCTCCTGCAGTCGCCGGTGTTGGCAAAATTATTTTCGGCTCCGACCCAGTCGGCTCCGGAGCCCGTCCCGATGCTTGTGTCGATGGTTCCTCCTCCGAGCACTTCCTTGTCTTCGGAGCTGGAGTGCTCCACTCCAAGTGATGTTCTTGTGCCGGCTCCGATACCCCTCAAGGGTTTATCGGTGCCGACATCGGCTCCAACCATGTCGGCTCCGTCCACAGGTTTTGGTACTCGGGTTTCCTCTGTCGGGCCCGAGGGGGATACTTCGGGACATCTGTCGGTTCCGAGCCTCCCCCTCGGCGCATTGGCTTGGGGAACCCACAACCCCGGTCATGGCCTTGGAGGCCGGTCAGTCCTCGGATTCGGGGGGACCCGCCTTCGAGGCCATGAGGAGCACACTGGCCAGATCTTCAGTTACATCACCCAGATCGGTCATTCCATCCCCTTCCACCCCGGCTAGAGCTTCTAATGTCCCCCTATCCGTAGATGGCGGAGCCCAAAGGTCTGGTGATACCCTGTGAGCAGTCCCCAACTTTCTGAAGGTCCCTCAGAGTCCGTGCCTGAGGAGCCCCCCAGAAAGAAGTTGTGCAAGAGGAAGCACATAGACTCCCAGGATGAGTCTCTCACTTCTGATAATGACCTCGAGGAGTCAGAGGGGTCCCCAAGTCATCCTCCGATGAAGTCTCCTTCTCCGACATCCTGGAGATATTGAGACAGGCGACTGGCCATCCAAAACCCCCTCTGAGGAGGAGTTGGTATTCCTCAAGGCCTTTGGTGCTCAACCCTCCGCCTCCTGGGTGTCTCCACCCTTCGACGAGCTCCTGGATTTAATTTGTCGATGGGTGTGGGAGAATCCTGATTCGGTGGAACCTGTGCCCAGAAGGCCCAATAAGTCCCCCCCCCCCAGGAAAGAGTTTCTGTCCAAAGGGGTTTCTGTAGATGCCATGGTGGTGGCGGCGGCCACACAGCAGGAAGTAGCCGAGTCTTCTTCCTCCGTCCATCCTCCTAACAAGGAGTCTAGGAGCATGGACTGGTACAGGAAGCGTACCCTCTCGCCAGTGACCTTCACCCTGTGGTCGCTGAACTATCTTTGTCATTTTACTCAGCTCCAAAGAGATCCCCTCAAGGAGTTAGGAGATACTCTAGCGGGTAACGTATCTGAGGCATTAGCGCGCACGGTTAACGGCCAGGTGTCTACCCTCAATTCGATTGTCAACTCGTCCATGAGGCTCATTTCGTATGCAGCCGAGGGGGCGAGTAGGGCAGCTAGTTCGGGAGTAGCCCTCAGGAGGCAAGCCTGGATGCGCCTGTGTCATTTCGCAGAGGCCTTCAAGTCTTCCTTCACTGACGCCCCCTTTCCTCACTTTTTGGGACCAAAGTGAAAGACACCCTCACCAGATGTGAGCAAGAGGGAAAGACCCTGTCTGCCATAGGTGTCCGTTTTTCTCTTCCCTCTAGGCCTTACCCCAAGGCTCAGAGAGGAGGGAAGATGTGGTTCAAGAAATCACAGAAGTTTTTCCCTGCTGCATAAGGTGAGTTCCCCTCCAGAGGCAGAGGAGGGGGAGGTTATTCTGGAAGACGCCGCCCTAGAGGCAAAAGAGGCCCCCGCAACTCAGGAGACCATGATTCCTTTCACGGTTCCTCTTACCATCATTCCTGATGTGTTGCCCAACTGTTCTATTCCAGAGCCAGTCGGGGGCCGCATTCCGTTGTACCCGGAAGCCTGGGAAAGCATCACCCAGGATCGATGGGTGCTATGAATAGTTTCCGGAGGTTATACCATTCCCTTTTTGTCAGATCCTCCTCCAGTCAGGAGAATCCCAGACGTTCCACCCAGTCAAAGGGATCACGCAGCATTCGAAGTGTCAAAGCTGCTAAAGAAAGGAGTCATCCAACCTGTCCCCTCAGACCAAATCGGATTAGGGACTTACTCAAGACTCTTTTTGGTGCCGAAAAGAACAGGGGACCTGAGACCCATTTTAGATCTCAGCCGATTAAACCACTACGTTCTGAAGTCCAAGTTCCGAATGGTCACCCTTCAGTCCATTTTCCTGTTGCTGGAAAAAGAAGTGTGGATGTGCTTCATCGACCTCAAGGATGCTTACTACCACATCAAAATGGACAGGGCATCCAGGAGTCACTTACGCTTCCGGCTGGGAGCCAGTCATTTTCAGCTTCGTGCCCTGCCCTTTGGTCTCACCACAGCCCCCAGGGTGTTCACCAAGTGCTTGGCGGTGGTGACAGCAGACGTCAAGGATTCCAAGTGTTTCCATACCTGGACGACTGGCTCCTCACAGCCCCCACCAGGCATCTTACGAATTACCTTGAACTGGGAAAAATCTGCCTTGCTGCCCTCACAGCATGTCGCATTTATAGGCGCAGAGCTAGACACCATCCAAATGCAGGCCTTTCTGCCTCAAGAAAGGATCGGAGTATTGCAGAATCAGGTTCACGCTTTATTACCCCTTAGGAAAGTACAAGCGAGATGGGTGCTTCAGCTTCTGGGAAACATTGCAGCTACCATCATGTTAGTGCCTCTAGCGAGATTACACATGAGGCTTCTTCAGTGGCTTCTCTTTGCCCAATGGTCTTTCCAGAAACTCCCCCTTTCCCACCAGATCCTACTCACGGACCGATGCAAGCAGGATCTCCGTTGGTGGCTATGTTCCACCAATCTGGACGAGGGAAAACCGTTTGTCCCTTCATCACCTGTCACCACGGTGACCACGGACGCCACCCAGATGGGGTGGGGGGGTATTATCTTGGCAGGACGGTCCAAGGCACATGGCAAGATCACAAGGTACATCTGCACATCATGTTTTAGAGATGAGAGTGGTGTTATTGGCGTTGCAGGCACATCAGAGCTCTCTTCCTCTGGGAACGATTGCAATTCACTCAGACAACATGTCCGTTGTGTGGTACCTAAACAAGCAAAGAGGAACCAGATCTTGCCCCCTGTGCAGAGAGGCCATGCGAGTGTGGCAGTGGGCAATGTCTTCCCAATGGTTTCTAGTGGCAACGCACATTCCGGGGAAGGCCAATGTGATAGCAGACAGGCTGAGCAGAGCTATTCTGATGCCTTACGAGTGGTCCCTGAACCTTCTGTTTGCAGAACAGATTTTCAGCAGGTGGGGTCAGCCTTGCTGCAGTCTTTTTGCCAGTCCCCTCAATGCCAAATGCAGCAGCTACTTCACCCTGATCCCCCCACAGGGGGAGTCACCCAGGGACGCTCTAGTCCACGATTGGCCCTCCGGTCTGCTCTATGCTTTCCCTCCATTTCCTCTGTTACCAAGAGTGATTCAGAAAGCCATATCCTCGGGAAGCAAGATGATTCTAATTGCCCCACACTGGCCTCACCAAGTCTGGTTCTTCTTTCTTCATCAATTCGCGGTGGACAGTCCTTGGATTCTGGACCCAGTACCAGACCTACTGACGCACATGTCGGGGCAGTTCCATCCCTCCCTGCGGACCCTCAGGTTGACAGCCTGGCTACTCCACTTCCGTCGTTAGTCAGACTTCATCGTTTTTCGCCTGAGGTGGTGCACATTTTATCCTCTTCTCATAAGTCTTCCACCAGGAAGATTTATTCCAGCAAATGGAAGAGATTTTCCATTTGGGCTCATGCTCAAGGGCTTGACCCTTACACAGCCCCAATTCCTGCTGTTTTGGATTTTTTGTCAATGCTCATTCTGCAGGGTTCTGCTCCTGCTACCATTAAAGTGCAGCTGGCTGCTATTTCTAATTTTCATACCTCCTACGAACCTTCCCTTATGGCACATAAACTCTGTAAAGCCTTTCTGAAGGGCACCTTGTTACTCCGGCCTCCTGTGTCAGAACCTACCATGCCTTGGGATTAAACTTTGTTTTGCAAGCCCTGACTTCCCAACCTTTCGAACCGGCTGCCTCCTGTGAGTTAAAGTTTCTGTCTTGGAAGACTGCTTTCCTAATAGCCATCACATCAGCCAGATGGGTGTCCAGAGATTCAAGCTCTGTCCATCAAACCCCGTATTTAATCTTCCATAAGGATAGGGTTTCTCTTAGACCTAATCTGTCCTTTCTTCCTAAAGTAACATCTACTGTTAATCTCAATCAGTCTATTGAGCTGCCAGTTTTCTTCCCTCAATTCTCGAACAAAGCAGAGTTTAGGTTTCATCAGTTGGACGTGCACAGGCAATTACGATTCTACTTACACAGGACAAAACAACTACGAAAAGCTGACCAATTGTTTGTGCCTTTTTCTGAAAGTTGAGCAGGATCCCCTATTTCCAACGTTACAATCTCCAGATGGATTTCAAGTTGTATTTCCTTTATTTACTCCTCAGCAGGCAGAAATCTACTGTTCCCCATCAAGGCTCACTCTACTAGGGCTGTTTCTGCGTTAATAGCTTACCATGCCAGGCTATCTTTGGATGATATTTGTGCTGCAGCCACGTGGGCTTCCCCACACACCTTTATTACTCATTAAAAACTGGACGTGGCTTCTAGGGGCCGGGCTTCCTTTGGTTCCACAGTCCTCAGGAGTATCTTCCATTGAGCCTCCCAGAATAGAGATGCTGGGGACGCTGTCCTGTGAGTAAGAATGTAGACTAGATTGGACTACATAACATCAAGAAGTTATGTACTCACCATAACGTTCGATGTATGTAGTCCATCTCGCCTCACATTTTTACGTACCCTCCCACCTGCCCCCTTCCTGGAGGATTTGGAGGCTGGAATTGGTGTTTGAGTACATTTCAGTGGTAGTTGTTTTTTCTTATTCCCCTTGATAGTGTTCTACTGTAGTGGGTTGTTGTTATGCATGAGGTGTGATTGTGGGTTAGCAGCAAACTAGATCTGGGGCTATGGAGCAGTGCAACATATGGGATACCTGTTTAGCCCAGCCAATAAGAGACTTGGTGCTAGAAAATAAAAGTTGGCCGAGTCGGAGCCGATATTCGGCTCCGAACCCGTGAGTAAGAATGTGAGGCGAGATGGACTACATACATCGAACGTTATGGTGAGTACATAACTTCTTGTTACTTGCCATCTCAAATTCCTTTCCTGGAAAACTCTTTTTCTAGTAGCCATCACTTCCTCCAGAAGAGCCTCTGAGATCCAGGTATTATGTACAAAGCCCCCCTATAGATAATCTTGCATAAAGACAAGGTGTCATTGACAACTAACCATTCTTTCCTTCCTTAGGTAGTCTCTGAATCCAATATTAATCAAACTATTGAATTACCAGTTTTCTTCCCCACATTTTCCAAGAAAGGTGATTATTGCTTACACTTATTGGATGTACGTAGGGAATTTGATCAGGACTAAAGAATCTAGGAAATCATATCAATTGTTAATTTCCTTTTCTTGTCCAATCGTTGGACAAGCTGTATCAAAAGTGACCTTATCAAAATGGATGACAGATTGTGTTACCTTTATTTATGCACATACCAACCAGAAGTTACCTGCTCCTGTTAAAGCGCATTCAACCAGATCAGTTGCCACATCAGCAGTTTTTTATTCAAAAGCTTCTATGGACGAAATTTGTGCAGCTGCAATTTGGGCTATGCCTCATACCTTCATCACTCATTACAAAGTGGATATGGTCTCCAGGGGAAGAGCATCCTTTGGCTGCATGGTTCTCAGGAATACTCTTACATAAGGCCACAGAAACTAAAGTAGCTGGGGATTCTCTCCCATTAGTCAAGATTGAACAAAGATTGACAGCATTAGATAAAGAAGTTATGTACTCACCTTAACGTTCCATCTGTGTTGTCGATCTTCATTCTTGACTTTCCTCCCATCTTTCCCCTCCTGCAGATTTCCTGGGGGATCGAACCCTTGTCCTGGGTTGTCATAAGGTTTTTACCTTTGGCATTGCTTCTACTTACAATTACTGTGTATACTCTTGCTGTTATCTGCAAGCTTAATCTGAGGTAATGGAGAGAGGGGCATTGTGAGTAGAGTCTTGGCTCGAGAGTTTTTTGCTGGAGCGAGCTGCATAACGGCTGAGCCATTTCCGAATATTGGAACAGACTTCCATTCATCAAGAATGAATGAAGATTGACAACACAGATGAAACGTTATGGTGAGTACATAACTTCTTTAACTGCATTCTTTTTTAAATTTATGCATATTATCCAGATACTCCCTGTTTTTCTCTCTAGTAGTTTGTATTTACTCTTCCTCTTGTTCTGTGAGATTCCCCTTATTCTGCAATACTTTAACCTTTGTCAGCCCCTATAAATAATTTCTGTTACTTCTTATCCATATCCCTTTTTCTTTTTTATTCCAACCTTATTTTTAAACTGCATTTTCATTTTTAACCCAGTCACTAGCTATAACTTTTAAAGGTATTTCTATCTTCCCTAATAACTCTTGAATAATTTCCTGAAATTCCTTTGTTTTTAACAGGTACCTGGAAAAGCAGCATAATCTTATTTTTTACTTAATTATTCTGCATTTTTCTCTTAGTTCTTATTGGTGCATGAGAATAAATAGTTATTGGATGTGTGTTGAATCTTTCAACTAAATGCACCTTGTCGTTGTGTCTTTTGGCTTTTCCCGGTTAGGGGTCGCGGTAGCGTTGTCGCCTCACAGTAAGACATTGTCCTGTTTGATTCTCAGCTAGAGTGTCCTCTGTGTGGAGACATGCGTGAATGGGCGTATCTTCTTTGAAGGTTGTGCGTCAGGGCTGGCAACTCGGCACGTAAAAATCTACTGCCAATCATTAGCGGACCGGAGTTCCACTGTGGCGACCCCCTAACCGGGAAAAGCCGAAAGACACAATAACAACTCCCATTTTCCTGTGCCCCTGATACTCTGCTGAATATCCATTCTGTAATCCTCTCTGCCAAATTTATATGTTCATTTATTTTTAAATGCATCTCTTGTAGCATTTCTATTTTCACTCTGCATTTTTTAATATATTTCAATAATCTTTCCTTTTTATCTATACCTGTAAGGCCATTCACATTCCAAGATGATATGGACAGCAATACCCATCATGATAAAAAGCTATTTTCCCACCTGTTATATATGACAGCTTTTTGAGTGAGTCTTTCCAGCTTTTGTGTTAAATGCATATACTAATATTTGGCAGGCTGATTTTTTGTACAGTTGTTTATTCTCATATTCTTGTTATACATTAAAACCTATATTTCTTACAACTAAAAAAAGTGCTAGTTTAATATCGTTGACATGTACAGCAGTCACTGAAAAGACTCCCCCACATTTAAAATAACCCTGACTATACTGCACAAAACTGTTTTATTGTATATAACATGCAGTTTGTCACAAAATGTTTCATATAAAGACTAATAAAACTAAAAATTGTTTGTTTTTCCCCTTTTTAGTATCCTTTTAAACATTAATTATTTAAAGTGAGGTATATTTACAGTCCACCCACAAGTTTAACAAAGTCAACAAAAGTCCAGTCTTTCTCTGCCACTTTTTCTTGCAAAACCATATTTCACAAATATGATGAGATGCTTTTTAGTCTTCCATGTATTCAGTAATTTCAGAGATCATATTCTTCATGTTTATCTCCATTTTCCAACTCTGGTTCACGTTCAAGGTACTGCCAATTCTTCTAGTCCAATCCTGTGCTTTTTTCTCTCTCTCAAGCATTCTCCTTTGGAACATTGGAGAAAGGTTTCACTGGCAAAGTCTCTCTATGAACCTTGCCTTCAGAAGAATGAGAAGCAGAGTCCCCATCTGCTTGGTGACTGTTTATTGGATAAACTTTATTTCCTGCTTAGCCTGTTCTGCATCAAAAAATTGCTTTGATCCTCTAGGAAAAAAACACTGACAGCTGGATACGGCAACTTGAACCTCACACCTGCCTTTCCACATTCACTGATTGCTCAGATGAACTTGCTTCTTTTTTGCCTGGTGTACAATGAATAATCATTTTCTACAAACACTCTGCTTCCTCCAGTTTTTAATACTTTGCCTTTCTGCTACAGTTTTATCAGGATCAGCTTTTTTCTGCTGGTGTGATTGCATCTTTACTAATATAAGTCTTGGCTACTTTCTCATGGCCAGGTTTGGAGCATACTTTCAGTATGCCCTTTCAGTTAACATATTCAGCTGTAGAGTCCAGTTGCTTATTTGTGCTTTCATAAGATTAAAACAATCTGTTCCTTCTAGTTTCTTTGATACAGCAGAAAAAATCTCTGTGTATGCTGTCTGCTGTAACTCTTATTATTTTACAGATGTGCTTCGTGTTTCGCTGTTGCAATCATCACACTTGGAAACCAAAAAACAAAAAGACTACTGAAATATAAAAGAAAACAGCAAGCGGAGTGGTAGGAGAATGCTGGAATAAACGAATACAAGTAGCGTATTACTAAAGCAACAAAATCTTTAATATAGTATGACCATATTAAAGATTTTGTTGCTTTAGCAATACGCTACTTGTATTCGCTTATTCCAGCATTCTCCTACCACTCCGCTTGCTGTTTTCTTTTATATTTCAATCATCACACTTGGGTTATCTGCCTGCAGGTATCCCTCAGTCGGTCTGAATACCAGAGACTTAGTATTTCTGTGTCAGTTGCTGTCACTTCAGGTCTGACGTCAGGTCGTCAGGGGTATAAAAACAGGCAGCTGACACCATTACATCAGTCTTTCTTGCCGAGGAACCCATAGCAGTTGTTCCCACGAGTGCTGGTCGGCCGCTACCTGAGTTTTTTCGTTTACAAATTGAATCATCCTGAAGTCTTCTAAAGCTAAGTACCCCACTGGGGATTCTTTTTTCTTGCTCTAACCGATGTTAGAAAAAGTTAACAATTGTCTTGCCTGTGGAAAACAAATACCACACCAAGATTTTCATTCTTACTGCATCACCTGTTTAGGACCAGACCACAACGTACATCGCTGTCTGTTTTGTGCCTTGTTCAATGCCCGAACCATCAGTCATCGGCCCCTTTTTGTCACTAAATTCTTTCATACTCGATCTCCGTATTCCGAAATGGCTTCAGTAAGCCATCTGATATTCAGAAAAAACATAAGAATAAAGACAGAGACAGACCGTATAGGTCCAAAGCTGTTGACGACGCTTCCATTAAGCTAGTCACCAGTCCGCCAGTACTCAGTGAGGCATTTTCGCAGCCCCTGATGCCCAAATCAGTGGATTCGTAGGCCCCTACCAAGACCCGTTCAGAGTCCGGTATGCCATGAGACTCTTCTTCGACTATGGAACCTGGGGATGTCTCTACCTTGGATGGGTCTGGAGATACTGAGCAGGCACCAGCTTCTGAGGAAGTACTTCGAATTACCGATGTTTGACAAAACCGATGACTTCTTTCATGTTTTCAGTTCTGTCTAAAACTACCGAGTTTCTGAGACCAAGAGTATGTGCTACAACTAGAAAACTGAAGACCCAAGTGCATGCACCTGCTCCCTTGCCACAACATCAAATGCTTAAAATGGCAGAAGACCATATTATGTTGATATGGGGAAGCCAGCCGTCCCCTGCTAAGAGAAAAAAAGACCAGTACCCAGCAGCCTCAACAGACCAAGAGTCCGATGACTCTGAGGCTTCTGATTATGAAGGCATGCCCTTATCTACTTATGATGATTCGGATGCAGAGGAATCCATTCCTTCTGCCTCTCCTCCAGAAGACTTTTCTTTTGGTGAGACCCTACATACTTTGAGAGCATTTCCATTGGGAATGCCGAGACTATCCTCAATCAAAAGAGACTCCGATAATTTCTTGATTTGCCCCTATATAGGCCTTTAGCAGTATCCCCCAGTCCTGGATGTTGTTGATGTCTTTATGAAATCCAGTATAACTCCCTGATACCTTACCCCCTGCTGCTAGGAAACCAGGCAGGTACTACAGAGTAACCTGACTCTCAAATTCCTTTCCAAAAATCCTATTGCTGTCCCAGAGGTCATCTCCCAGGGGCCTAAAGGCATCAAAGCAACTACAACTAAGAATCCCACCCCTTCAGACAAGAATTCCAGAGCTTTGGACATATGGGGTAAGAAATTATATACCTCTGCAACTCTTGCCGTTGGGGCTTTGAATTGTCAATTTTACATGCTGAAGTACCAACAACGTGTTATGGAACTTATTAAGCAAAAAGTAGCTACCTTTACAGACTGTGCAGAAAATAAAGAATTGCAAGAGCTGCATTCTGCAAGCCAAGTCAGCAAGCATACATTGCAGTGTGGTTTTGACGCCCTAGGAGCTTTTTGCAGGGCAGCAGTCACTGGTCCTGTACTGAGAAGGCATGCCTGGCTTAAGGAGCAGACCTTGCCCAGACCATGTCAAATCAAAGTTACTTGACGCCCCTTTGAATAAGGACAGTCTGTTTGCCACCAAAGCAGAAGAGGTGTTAAAAAGATGGAAGAAAAAGCTAAATCTATGCAGGCAGTCAAAGAATTTTTGCAAGTACAGCCTCCTAGATTCAGTAGGCATTGCCCATCGAAACATTGGTCCTTTCCAGCTCCCTCAAGGCCATCTCAAACTAGTCCTAGAGGAAACAGACCCCTCTAAACTACAGTCTCTGGGTGTGCAGAGATCTTCCCAGGTTTAAATAGTATGTTAGCCTTAAACCCCTATATTGGTTAAGATACAGCATACTAAACTATGAAATACACTTACACTAATTTAAGTTTTTAACATTTTTAATGTTGCTTGGAAGGTACACCAACATGTTTTATGGTATTATTATTGTATTCTTTATTATTGTATTGTTATTTGATCATGCTCTTTGTATTAATTATATTGATGCTGTCACATGATTTTATTGGGCTGCTAGTCATGTGACTGTCGACCTGTATTTAAACTGTGATAATGTGATGTCTGTGTATTAGTATTGACAAAGGGTTCTACCCGAAAGCTTTGCTCTATAAAGTGGATTTCTCAACCAGGTGTTTTTCTCTTGTCTGTGCTCTGCAGCTAGTGTTTTTGATCTATGCAGAGATCTAAGCAATGGAGTGCCTCCACCTCTAAAGCAGGGAGTGCAAAGCCACCCCCTTATGGAAAGAATTCCCAATGACTTCTCTGTTGCACTCTCTACCTCTGCCCAACTGCTCGTGCCCCTAGGAGGAAAACTTGCCCATCATGCAAAAAACTGGACCTCCATCACCAAAGACCTCAACATTGTATCCCAGGGGTACAAATTATAATAAATTATCAATTATAATAATTAATTATTAGTGCACTCACTGCCCAACCCCAAAAGGGTTCCCAGACCTTTCTCCAATCCGTGGGCAGAGGCACAAAACCAAGTTCAATCCCTGCTCTATATAAGGGCAATTCAACCTGTGCAGAACAGATGTGTCAAGGGTTCTATTCCAGACTTTTCCTGGTACCCAGAAAAGAGAGCACTTGGTGCCCAGTCCTAGATCTTTCCATTCTAAACACCTTCTTGGTGGTACCAAAATTCAAAATGCTCACCCTGCAGCAGCTTCTTCCTGTGCTGGCCAAACATGCCTGGTTAGCCACCCTAGACATCTGCACATCCCTATCAGGGACTCTTGCAGGAAATGTCTACGCTTCAGGGCAGGATCTATGCATTATCAGTTCTCTGCACTTCCCTTTGGCTTATCCACTGCTCCCAGAGTATTCACAAAATGTCTGGCTCCAGCCAATGCCTACTGCAGACAGAGAAAAATTCAAATTTACCCATACCTGGACGACTGCCTGATTCAGGCAGACAGTCAGGAAATGCTGTTGCAGCACCTGACATTTGTAAAAAAAAACCTTCTAACCTCCCTGGGGTACACCATCAACGAAAAGAAATCAAAACTAGTCCCCAGTCAAAAGATTGTATTCCTGGGAGCAAGCTTGGACACAGCATCCCAGATGGCATTCCTTACTCCAGAAAAACAAGCCCATCTGACAGACTACTTCATGCAAATGGTCACCAGAACCCAGCTGTCCGCAAGGAAAATCCTGCAAGCCCTAGGGTTCATGGCGTCATGTATCCTACTAATTCCATATGCCAGACTGCATATGAGGAAACTTCAATGGTACTTAAAAAGTCTTTGGTGCCAACATTCTCAGGACCTGGAAGCCATCATTCCTGTCGCACCTTGTCTAAGGACAGAGTTTATTTGATGGGCAGCAGCATGCAACCACAACAAGGGACTTTCCTTTACTCAACCCCACACCGCCCAGACCCTAAAAACAGATGCATCAGACTATGCCTTGGGGGCACACCTGGACAACAAGTGCATTCAGGGACACGGGAGCCCAAGTCAAATTCATTTGCATGTCAACCAAAAAGAGATGCTAGCTGTTCAGCATGCTCTAACAGCTTTCAGATCCATACTCTCACCAAGACCCCTGCTAATAAAAACAGACAACACCACAGTTATGTAGTACATCAACAAGCATGGGGGAACCCACTCTTACCCACTCTGCAGGCTAGCCGTGGCCCTGTGGAACACAGCCCTGGACATGCAGATCCATCTGCAAGCTCAATTCCTGCCAGGCAAACAAAACACACTGGCAGACGACATAAGCAGAAATCTCCTAGACCCACATGAGTGGCAATTACAGCCCAGCACCTTCAGTTTTCTGATTCAGAAATGGTGACCCCAGAGGTGGATCACTTTGCCTCCCCCTGCAATCACCAGCTCGGCAAATTCTGCACCAGGACACCTCACAGCAGGGTCTGGAAAGTGGATGCCCTATACTTCCAGTGGTTAAACCTCTCGATCTATGTATTTCCCCCTCTGCACCTACTCTCAATAATATTGCTCAAGATAAGGCAGGACAGACCATGGACAATTCTGATTGCCCCACACTGACCATGCCAGCACTGGTACACACTCTTCCGTAGCCTGTCACCGGTACCACCCTGGCGACCTGCTCACTCAGCAGGGGGGCCAGATCTTGCATCCGCAACTGCAAACCCTAAATCTTGCAGCCTGGCTTATTCCTTGAATTCTCCCCCAGTGACCAGTCTAAGCAAGCAGGTGCTGGACATTATTCTTGAAGCCAGAGGACCCGTTACAACAAAATCTTATGCTGATAAGTGGAAAAGGTATTGCTCCTGGATTCAGTCTAAAGGAGAGGACACAACTCTGCCCTCCCTACCTCTAATCCTGGATTACTTAGCAGATCTACTCCACAGAGGCCTTTCCTTCTCCTCCATTAAGATTCATGCCTCTGCCATCTCGGCTCATTACAACTCTGAGCCACCCCTGTTCTCTCACCCTTTCATCAAACAGTTCCTGAGAGGGGCAAACAACTTAAGGCCACCAAGGAGAGCACCCACCCCTGCTTGGGACCTTAACTTTGTACTGGAAAAGCTCACACTACCCCCTTTTGAGCCTGCAGTGTCAGCAAGCTTAAAATTCCTCTCTTGGAAAACAGCATTGCTCCTGGCCATCAGTATAGTGAGAAGAGTGTCTGAGCAACAAGCGCTTATGGCAGTGGGAACCCTTCATTATTTTTCATGCTGACAGGGTCTGCATCAGGACTAATCCTTCCTTTATGCCCAAAGTGGTGTCCAGCGTGGCTCTCAACCAATCTATCCATTTGCCAACCTTCTTTCCTAATCCTCAAAATAAAGGGTAAAGGATCCTGCACTCCTTGGACATGCACAGACAGCTCAGATTTTACCTGGATAGGGCTAAGCCCTTCAGGAAATCTGACCAGTTATTACTCAGTTTTGCACCAGGGGCAGAGTGCAAGGCCATTTCTAAACAGACAATTTCCAAATGGATAGCACACTGTATCCATTTCTGCTACAAACACCATGGGAAACCAACCCCTCAGGGGGTCAGAGCACATTCCACTAGGGCAACTTCTACCTCTATAGCATTCCTCAGGGGAGTCCCTCCCAGGGAAATTCTGGAGGCTGCTACCTGGATTTCTGTACACACATTCACCAAGCATTACCACCTGCCTGTATTTTCCAAATCCAGGGCGGGTTTTGCAACTGCGGTCCTGCAGGGCATTCTAGCCAGCCCAAACACTTCTTGACTGCCTCCACCCTTTCTACAGCTTTGGGAATCAATCCAAGTGTGATGACTGTAACAGTGACACATGAAGAACATAATACAGTTGTGTACACTTACCATAAATGTAGATGTTCTTGTGTATTCACTGTTGCAGTCCTGGTTTCCCTCCCTCCAGCCCCCCCTGCTGTCTCTCCTCTCTATCTCCTCTCTGTGTATACCTTGCAGGGTTATTGGTATTGGTATTTACTTTTTCTGTTAGTGAATTTTTCCACCATCGCTTAGCTCCCTATTGGGGGGCTCCTGACATGTGGGGCATGAAAAACTGATGTAATGTTGCTGTCTGTTTTTACACCACTGACAACCTGATGTCAGACCTGGAGCGACAGCAACCGACGAAGAAATACCAAGTCTCTGGTATTTGGGCCGACTGAGGGCTACCTGCAGGCAGAAAACCCAAGTGTGATGACTGCAACAGTGAATACACTTGAACACCTACATTTATGGTAAGTGTACACAACTGTACTTTCTTTAGAAATGTTATATTCAGCCAGTTTTTTCTTCATGTCTGCCTCTGATTTTTGCAGTTTTATCGGTTTACCTGAATGGCTAGTTAAATATTCTATTTTTTCCAGTCTTTTGTTGTATGAATTGATATATTCCATTATTGTTTAATGGATTTTAATAACGTCTGAGTATGTTGAATTATTTTTTCTCTAAATTATTGGACTCCATCTCTTGAACCAAAGCTGAAGCTTGAACTGCTTTTTGCTGAACAGTTGCAGAATTCTTCCCAGTGTTGTCTCTTCACCTTTTTTGTTGATTTTCTTTCAAGTTTTCCGATTTTCATCTTTGATGGCATCCAGGCAGTGTATTTACTAGCCAGTAACTGAATTTTACCAAAAAAAAAAAAAAAAAAAAGACTGCCACTGAGAATATTTTTCTCATTTTCTGTTTTCAAACTGGGCGAACTGAAGTCATGCTGTTGATCAGTGTGCAACCATTTTGTAAGTCCCGCTCATTCTGCTCTTATCCCCTTTTTCTGAACTTTGTATGGGTCAGCATCCTTCAAATCATACATTTTATTCTCCCTCATGTGCAGTTTTTTTTTTGTGGAATCTTTTTTTTTTTTGTAGTACCTTCTTCTGTGTGATAAGAGTTTTTACCTTTAAGACCAACATCTGTATTTACTTTCTTGTGGCCTTCCTTATATGTCTTGGTTTTCATTATACGTCAGTGAAAAGGAATACTTATTAACAATTAATATCATGCAGCTATTAAGTTCAGTACAGAGATGGTCGAAGATTCTGGATGCAAACACATTGTTTATTAAAAAGTTATCATGATACTGGAATATCTCAAAATGGAGAGATTCTACCATATGTACAGATGCAAGCCTTTTATATCTTCAAAATGGAAAAAGAATGGTTCTTACAAAGTTCAAAGCTTTCCCAACTTATGATAAAGCACATGTGCACATTTCCAAACTGAAAGGAGTAAACAGATAAAAAGGTATGCATATAAGAGGATAGCGTAAAATATTTCTCATGCAGTAATCTTGACATGGTTTGTGTTTACTTTCAGCAGGCTTATTTCCTAAACGTTCCATGCAAGTACGAGGTACATAACTCTCTTTCATGGTTACATGATTAAAAGATACATTTACCACGTGCTTGCTAAGCTCTAATGAACTCTAATAAAAGTCGAGCTAATTTTTTCTGATGGGAAAGAATATGAAACTGTTGCAGTAGTTTTAAGATAAAGTACATAAAAAAGCACTAGTGAGCATTAAAGTAATATATCCATTACAATTCCTTCCTCTAATTATATAAAGCATCACAGTCCCAGATTATTTTGAATCCTATCATTGTTAAACTGTACACCCTGGGATGTTTTTGTCCAGGTATGGCAACCATTGCATGTGCACTTTTTCCTCATAAAACAGTCTACTATTGGATTTTTAATAACACAATATACAAAAGCAGTGAAAAGTATGATTATAGTAAAGGTAATTATAATTTGCATTATACTAGTATTAACAGGGACAGGTACTATTGGAGTGCCTTCTTGGCATCATGGGGAATAAATCCACACACCCAGCAGTTGGAAACATTTAGGTCAGAGGCATATTGGTGCAGCATTCGAAGAAACCGGTTATCTGTCATGTCCTTCAGAAGGAGTAGGATGAGGAGATTCAGCAATGTTACCAGAAGGAGGTTTGGGACCATTTTTGGTGACTCAGGAGATGTCAAGCAGGTTTTTCTGCAGTACGAAGAGTGAACCCAATTCGGTGTTCTGGCACACTTTATTGCAGTGTAGGTAGTTAGGAGAATGGATGAGGTCCATTCCACCGTGGCTCTAGTAAAGATTAGTTTTGGAATATATATGTAGACCCAATCACCTGGTTGTAAGTCGTGACAGGTCTGTTAATAGTGGTGGGAGGGCTTCTTTGGTGTACATTTATGTAAAGTCTGTAAGAAACAAATTGTGAACAATAGTTTAGCAAAACTTCATTGGTAAATACCAGTTCACAGTTTCTTGACTGGTGGGGAAGGTGGCATTCTCATGGGACGTCCCATAAGAATTTTATGTGGGCTTAGCTTGAGTAGCATTTACAATTCCCAAGATACTCATCAAAGCCAGAAGTAAAGCATCTGGCCATTTCAGTCTTGTCTCACTACAAATTTTGCTAATTCTGATTTTAAGAGTCTGGTTATACCTTTTAGCAAGACCAGATGACTATGGAATGTGGGGGCAGTGTAAGTGTAAAGAAATTTAACATAGAACACATTTTCCTAAATTTCAGCATCACACTTGCCACATGTATAGGCTTCCACTCATACAGAAGAAAAGCAAACTGTTACTAAAATATAAGCACACTGCTGCATCTGGATAAATAGTATTTTGATATTTACAAAAGGCCCCCAAGGTGGGAGAAAAGATGAAGGTTTAGTTTTTACAGGAGGAGGTACAATGCTATGTCGCAAAAGATCTCTGTTATTTATATAATGACTAACTAGAGACTGAGAAGGAGGGGCAAACCAATCCCACTGAATAAAATTAAGAAGTCTTTGCTTACCAGTATGATTCGGTAAGTGGTATGCCCTTACCAACCAGGGTAGAATGGCTAAAGCTACTGTCCTGCCATCAGGATGCACCCATAATGAATAAATTTACTTTTTACAACCTGCACTGATCCACCTCTTTTTCTCAGCCTCCAATGCTTCATTCTGCAAAGCAATTAAATCATTACATTTACAAGAATTGTCAAATTTTGCTGAATGTTCTTGAACCACAAACAAATTTTTAGTGACATTCAAACCAGCAGCTTGCTTGGCTGCATAGTCTGCCAGCCAGTTACCTTTTACAGTGACAGTATATCCTTTTATGTGAACTTGCAGTTTAACTACAACTAAAGCCTTTGGTAGTAACAAAACATCTAGCAAGTCCTTTACAAACTTTGTATTTTTTATTTTAGTACCAGCTGATGTTAAAAATCCTCTGTCTGTCTCCACAATTCCCCAAAGACATGGACTAACCCAAACCCATAATGGCTGTCAGTTATAAATGTTCACAGTTTTATCTTTTGCTAATTTACAGACTTTTTTGTTAATGCAGTCAATTTAGCAACTTGTGCGTAAGTAACACTTTGTAGTCTTTCCTGACACAGTATTGTATTTTCAGTACATATAGCTATGGCCTGCAGTAAGGTTTCCATTTTTGTCTCTTCTATATGATCCATCCACAAGCAATTCCATTTCTGCTTTGTACAGTGGAATATCTTTCAGGTCAAGTCTAGAAGAAAGCACATGGTTAGTCAAATTATACATTCCTACAGTTCATCATTTCCTGCCATGGCAGGAGGGATGCTGGATTCAATACCAGGTATTGCTCAATGGTGATTGAAGGGTACAGAATAAACAGTAACTTATATTTTGTCAACGTAGAGGCAAAGCAGTGCTGTATTTTAGATCTTAGTAAGAGAACTACCTCATTAGAATGTTTTGCCCCAAAAAAGTCAGGTATTTGCTGTAACAGTCTGTCATTGGCACCCTAACATGGCTTTTCTGTTCTGTCTTCAGTAACAATAACTACAGCAGTCACTTCTTCACATTCAGCAGATAAGCAAGCAGTAATGCCCGGCAGGGTGTGTGTTAATGTGTAATGCACTACTGCCCGGGGTGTTATGAGGCTTGTCGGCTGCGTCGTTGGGCCTGTACACCCCTGGAAGGGCATTAATTACACATTAACACACACACACTCTGGAGGGCATTGTTGCACTTAAAGAATAGGCTGTCTGTAAAATTGTTGTGCTTTATTTAACTTATTACTATATTATTTTTTTTTATATATTTTTGATGTAAAATAGTTCCTCCGCCTAATGTTTCAAATCTGCTGTAGTATATGTTAATGGGGTTGGAGGAATCATTTTACATCAAAGATATATAAAAACATATGTTGAGGTAAGAGGTTGAGAGGCATACCCCTCAACCCCTTAGAACAAGAAATCTGGACAAAGCCATAAATAATGGGGAGAATAAAGGCCCGAAAATAGGGAAAGTTTTTAAATATTGCTTTTAGAGACATAAAAAGTTGCTAGAGTAACAGATTTTGCATTAGCATGCATTTTTTCTGAAGTCTGAAATTCAAATTCCTGTCATTACTTTCAGACTTCAGTTCCCAGCGATTTACCAGAAAAAACAGTATTCTATGAAGACGGTACCAAAAATATGAGGCAAAAATCTGGACATTCTGCAGAAATTTCTACAGTTGAGAGTCTGATCTGCGAGAGATATGCAGACCTCTTTGCTGCTGCTGCTGCTGCCAGGGATAGCTCTCACTATTCTCTGTCATGCTGTCTTTCTCTCTCTGTCACACGCACACACAGTCTCTTATACTTTCTTAGACACACACAGTATCACTCACAGACATACACACACTTTATTTTAAGTTTCTTTTCTTTTTTACTTTACAATCGCGAAACAGTAAAACCGCTGCTTAGAGTGTAAAGTAACGACTCACTGTTCACACTCTTTCTCTCTCATTCACACATACACAGTCTCTTCTGCTTACACACACACACACACACACACACACACACACACACACACACACACACACACACACACACACACACACACACACAGAGTCTCTTCTGCATTCATGCACACATTCACTCACACACACAGACACAAAAATAAACACGCTCATACAGATACGTACATATACACTTTTTTCTGTTTCTTTTTTTTTTTACACTCACTAAACAGCAAAAGTGCTGCATAGCGAGTGTAAAATAGCTCAGTCGATCTCGCTTTCACTCACATGCACACAGACACACACAGATGCACACATAAACAGGCATACACATTTTTTTTTAAATATCTTTCTTTTTCATTTTACACTCACTTAACAGCAGAAGTGCTGCTTAGCAAGTGTAAAATAATGGCAGCTTTAAGTTTTTTTCTGTCCAAGCTACACGGCAGCTTGATATGCTGCCATGAAGAGGTGGACTCATTTTTCAGCAGGTATTACTTCTACATTAATAGCCTGCTGGAGAACATTCATTCACCAGTCAGGGTGCTGATGTAAAGCCTGTCCATTCTCTAAGTCTAAATAAACACCATCTGCAGTGCAAAAAATAGTACATCCTAATTTACAATGCAGCTCCCTACCCATTAAGTTTACTGGAGCAGAGGTACTTAATAAAAAGGCTTGCTTATTTTCAGTCGGCCCTAGAGAGACTGCCATAGATTTAAATGCAGGAAAAATAATAGGAGTGTTAGTAACACCCACTGCTGACAATTTTTCAGATAATACTTGAATTATATCCTGGTCACTTATTTTGCACCAGTGTCAAATGGAACATCTTTTTGTCCTGCTTTTAACTTAACAAAAGGTCCTTGATCTTCTTGCTTTAATGTTCTTATGTATACCTCATCTTCCCCCCAGGTGCTTGTCAGTACATTCCTTCTGACAATTGCTGCCACTTTAGGTGTGGGGGTGGTAGAGAAACATTGGAAGGATTTTGATTCTGCCACTGCTGCATTTGCTGATTAGGGCATTCTCTTTTCCAGTGTCCCATTTGTGTGCACAGTTGTGACAAGCCCCCCTCCCAGCTTGATTTTGTTGAACTTTCATTGCTCTTCCTCAACTCTGCCTACCTTACCTCTACCCATTCTTTTAAAACTCTATATTTCCAGTTGCATGCGTTTGTCTTCTGCATCTCTTCTCTTTTTGTCTACCTGATCCATATAGTGCTCTAATAATTTTATTAACTTATCTGTTTCCTCCTCGTGCCAAGTGACCTGGTTTTACTTTACTAATGCCTGCACATTAGGTAAAAGTCCATGTACAAAAGCAGAATTAAAAGCTGCTTTAGCATTTTCCATTGGATCTGCAGTACTAGAGTGTACTGAAGACTTCCCTAAGTCTACTAAAGTAATCAGCTGATGTTTCTCTCTTACTCTGCTTACATGTAGTAATTTTATCCCAGTTTGATTTAACTGGACAGACTGTTAGAATTTCTTGTAAGAGTTTCTCTCTGTCTTCTGTTAAAGGAGAACCGCACCCACAGACTCAAAAAACATGTTCATTTCATCATGGTTTGGTGTTTCCTACATTTTAACTCCACTCTGGGACTAACTTATCATTCCCATAACTCACATATCTATTCTCACAACATTATCCTACCTACACTACCTCACCACACCACTCTATTCTAATCACTGCCCCCCATTTCACACAACACTCTCATCCTGTGTACAGCATGCACACTGCTCAATCTGTATATCCCCCAACCTCTTCCTCCTCCACAACACAGTGCTCTTCCCATACAAAGCTATAGTCCAACCATAAACATACTACTCCCACCTTTACTAGCACCAACTTAATAAAGCCAACTACCCAAAAACTGGAATCTAAACATCTTAAATACCTCTCATCCCACATCCATTACTTAATCTCTATCTTTCTATCTGGGGACATAGACCCTAACCCAGGCCCCTTCCACAACCATAGCTCCCCCCCCCATCTCATCAGCCCTTGTCAACTGGCAAATCTCTCCATCTCATAGCCCTTAACGCTCAAAGCAGATGTAATAAAATCCCTACCCTCCATGCCTGGCTACTCCACAATCAATCTGATATTCTGTCCATCTCTGAAACCTGGCTAAAACCACATATAAAAGATACAGAACTGATACCACCCAACTACTGTATTAATCGAAATGATAGAACTCATAAAAAGGGAGAGGTGTTGCTCTCCTCTATTCCTCATTACTCTTAGTCACCCCATACTCCAAGCCCTTTCCCAAATTCGGTAATGCAGAATTAATCCCAACACTCCTTCAGTTAAACAAACATAAATCTATTTGCATAATCTCCCTTTACATCTCATCTGGAGACAATGTCCCAATCCTTGAAGATTTACTCTCCTGGTGCTCCACCAACATTACCCACGAAACTATAATCCTGGGCGACGTTAACATTAATTGGGCCACAATTCAATCACCAACCAGCCTCCTAAATAAAAATCTGTACAACCTCACTCAACTTATCAACTCTACTACCAGACCTTCCAAAGACCTGCTCTCTAGAAGCATCCTTGACTGGATTCTGGTCTCCCATCCCCACTACTTCTCTGACAATAGTGGTCTTCCTGACCCACTAGGTGACCACCTCCCAATGCTCTGCCATTGTCTTCCCTCCTCCCTTCATTGTCCCACACCTATACCTCTACTAGGCTTCTAAAAAACTTCAACCCTGATGTATTCATAGATGCACTAAAAAGAACTAACTGGAACCCACTAAAACACTGTACCCCTAGAAAATGCTGTTTCATATTTCAACACAACTTTCTTAAATTTGCTTGATTCCTCGGCCCCCTCCAAAACAAAACAGATAAAAAGTAATCCAGTCCCTTGATTAACTAAGAATACCTTAGCCATGATGCGCTTTCGAGATAAAGCCTGTAAACGCTACCAAAATAACAAGTCCCTCTCCACCCTAAATGAGTACAAAACACTTTGCAACAAAGTGAAGAAACTTATCACCACTGACCCAAAATCCACCCTTCTCCTTGAACCCAATCTTTATCGATACCATAAAAAAAACTCCTTCTAAAGCTGAAACCATGCTCCAATGCACCCGATGAGTTTGCCCTGTTATTTTCTAAAATTAGCCACAGAAGCCATCACCTTCCCTATCTGTATACTAATAAACCGGTCTCTTTCTGAAAGCCATGTTCCACTGCTCTGGAAAAAAGCCTTTATCATTCCATTACGCAAAGGTGGCAGCAATAATGATATCTCCAACTGCCGCCCTATCGCTATCCTATCTACTATTTCCAAACTTCTCGAAAAATGTACCCACCTTCAACTTCTACCCTATCTCATAAACAATAACCTTCTTACTTCCACCCAGCATGGGTTCTGACCTGGCCACAGCACCGTCACCACTCTCCTCTCCTTCTTAGAAACTATTAACAAAGCCTGTGACTCTGGGCATATCGTGTCCACCCTCCTCTTAGACCTCTGTAAGGCCTATCAATACTATCTCCAATAACCTTCTTTTCTCCAAACTCTATAAACTTAACCTATCCCACTCCACTATCAACTGGTTCACCAGTTATTTATCTTAACAAGCACCAAGTAGTTAAATGGAAAAAAGCTACCTCACCTTTCCGCATTACTCCCACAGGCGTGCCCCAGGGATCTATCCTAGGTCCCCTTCTGTTCAATATTTTCATCAATGACTTCCATCATACCATCCCTAATGCCAAACTCATCCAATACGCTATAGATTCTACAATAATCTGCTCTGCTACCTCCATACCCTCACTAGTGATAAAACACAGGATGCTTTCTCCTTAACTGAACAATGGATGCTAGACAATCACCTAGCACTAAATACAACCAAAACCAAACTCATGTTATTCACCCCTTCCAAAACCACCATCCTAGACTCAAACTCCTTCTTCATCACCAGCCAAAATAATACACCCCTCAAAATAGTCTCCTCAGCAAAACTACTAGGAGTCCTCATTAATGATCCCCTAAAATTCGATAGCCATCTCCTACTAAACATCTCAAAAACCCATAAAAAACTTGGCATGCTTTACCGCCACCACCACTTCCTCTCTTCCTCCACCAGGCTCATTCTCGCTACCACATATTTTATCCCTTCCCTCTTATATGGCGCTTGCATCCTAACTAACTTGCAATCTTCCCTCAAATCAAAATTCTCCTCCTGTTACTACAAAATCTCAGAATTTGCAGCAGGTCACAGATCCTCCACTCATTACTGCATTTCCTTACATCATCTAAACTGGCTTGAACTCCCCAATTACCTCACCTACACTCAACTTATCCAAGCACATAAACTTATTTTTAGCCCCACTTTCTGCCCATCTCTTACCACTACCTTCCAAATGCATCTCCCTGTTAGGCCTCTAAGGTCAAACTTCCAAAATTTAATAGAAGTACATAAACCTGCCCGCCCAGTAGGTAAGCAGCTTTTATCCTTCTCGTTGGCACGGTGCTGGAATGATCTCTCACCTCTCATCCGGACCATCAGCAGTCTCTCAGTCTTTAAAACCTCACTCCATTCACACCTGACTACACAATGGGAATGCTCTTGCTCCCATCCAACTCAACCTCCCTGACCATAGCTATTTACCTATAAACCATCTTACCCATTAACTTCCACATATATAGCCCTATATAATGCATATCATCAAGTTACACAAACTAGCTTATTCTCAAAAACTCAATTTGCTCACTCCTTTTTTTTTTACTAAAATGTATTGAATTATTTGCTGCAGGTATTTTGTAACTTTGTTACTTTGCATGTTTTTCTAATGTTATTTGCTGCTGCTATTGTCAATTTTTTTTGTAACTTTGTTACTTTGTAAGTTTTTTTCTAACTGTGCTCTATTTGAAACGTTTGTAAGTGAATTACTATATGTACTTCTGGAGCTTTTTTCCCCAGGACTCCATTGAAAACAGGCTCCTTGAAGCCCAATGGACTATCCTGGTAAACAAACTTCAAATAAAATAAATAAATACATTTAGAGCTTTAGATATTTTTATACGCAATTTCTGACTCTGACCACATGGGGTCTAGCATCTTGAAATAATTCTGATTGTTTAGTCTGCCTCTAAGTATCCCAGAATGCATTGTCTGTCTCCAAAAAATTGCATCATGTCTGCCACTTTTTCCCTAAAGCCGCTGTCAGTGCACAGATTTTACAGGCATTCACTGCTGTGTTATAGTCACCTACTTTTGGTTAAAATTGTATCCTTTTCCAGTGACTACTTCAAACACAAGCAGTGCAAATGCTACAGAACAGAATTGAAAAGTGCATTTTATTGCTCTTTCTTCTTAGAAATGCTAACTTGATTTATTTTGTGAAGGCTGAAATCTAGTTCTTCAAGGCATCTCCCCTCCCCCTTCACACCTACCTTCCCTAGCTGTCAAAGAGCTAAGGGTAATTTGACCCGTTATTTGCATGTGATTGACAGCTCATAGCAGGTGACCAGACTAATGTACTGTTTTCTTTTCAGCCTTTCCTTCCTTACGGTGGGAGACTTTTTTTTGTTGCACTCCTGTCAAATTTAGAACCAAGCTCCATAGCACTGGGAATAATCACTGTTTGCAAAGCATTAAACTCCCACTTATTTTTCCTTCCTGTTTGGTTAAATAGCTAACAAATGATACAGTATAAACACACACACACACACACACACACACACACACACTCACTCTTGCCCCTAGCTTGCATTCACACACACACACACACACACACACTTGCCCCTTGCATGCATTCACACACACACACACACTTGCCCCTTGCCTGCATTCACACACACACACACACACACACACACACACACACACACACACACACACACTTGCCCCTTGCTTGCATTCACACACACTTGCCCCTTGTTTGCATTCACACACACACACACACACACACACACACACACTTGCTCCTTGCTTGCATTCACACACACACACACACACACACACACACACACACACTTGCCCTTGCTTGCATTCACACACACACACACACACACACACACACACACTTGCAACTTGCTTGCATTCACACACACACACACACACACACACACACACACACACACACACACACACACACTTGCCCCTTGCTTGCATTCACACACACACACACACACACTTGCCCCTTGCCTGCACACACACACACACACACACACACACACACACACTTGCCCCTTGCTTGCATTCACACACACACACACCTTGCTTGCATTCACACACACACACACACACACACACACACACACACACACACACACACACACACACACACACACACTTGCTTGCATTCATACACACACACACACACACACACACACACACACACACACACACACACACACACACACACACTAACCCCTTGCTTGCATTCACACACACACACACAATTGCCCCTTGCTTGCATTCACACACACACACACACACACACACACACACACACACACACACACACACACACACACACACACACACACACACACACACACACACACACACACCTTGCTTGCATTCACACACTTGCCACTTGCTTGCACTCACACACACACACTCACACACACTTGCTTGCATTCACACACACACACACACACACACACACACACACACACACACACACACACTTGCTTGCATTCACACACACACACACACACACACACACACACACACACACACACTTGCCCCTTGCTTGCATTCACACACACACACACACACACACACACACACACACACACACACACACACACACACACACACACTTGCCCCTTGCTTGCATGAGACATGGGAAACCAGAAGGCAGCATTCACTCACACAAACACACATCAATTTGAGAATGAAGAAGCCAGCATTAGATACAAAACAGAACCGAGCAGCAGCAGTAACAAATAATCATCAATATAACCCAGAAGCAGCAAACAAACGGAAAAGAACTAGGCTAAGGTCTAAAAAGTCAGCAGCAGCATATAATATTGAAGCATGTGGTAGGTACCCTCACAAACAGAAAGCATAAACTGTATTGCTATGCACTGAGAAACTCAGGATCCCCAAATTTCATAGCTAGGAATGCATACAGACAGGGGCTTTTAAGACTTTCCTTACCAATGAAGTACAAAAATGCAGGAAAAGATGCAGGCAATCCAAACGTTCTAGAAGTCCCTCCAACGAATGCACTCGACAAGGTACACTTACAATAAAAAGTAGTTCTACATAGCACCAGCTAGTTTTTATTAGGTTGAGTGTGCTGGGCAAGACAGCTCTGACATCACAATGTGAGAGCAAATCAGGCAGTGCTTACAGCACTTTGGGGGAGGAAACGTCCCTGTAACTAAAGCATGAGCTCTGGCAGATGTGACATCATCATTTAAGAGCCAGCTAGAGGATTTTCATCTTGGTTTTCAAAGTGAAAGTAAAACAATAAGGAAAAGTAGCAAGGCTAAGAGGTAAAACAGTTGAATGGATTACTTTTTAAAGCTGCGGTTCTGATTTTTTGAGTCTGTATCAACTAATAGGGACTAAAAGAGATAGCAGGTTGAGCAATCTGCTTGAATATCCTGTTGTTGTCCTTTAATACCCATTTCCCTTAAGCAGTTGAGTAATCCAGGCCCTGTGCTGGAGCCAAGCCACCTTTGTGTTTCAGTTTATCATATATATCAGATGGGACTACAACCTTTACCAACTGCCTTAAATCTGCCACGGTAGGTTCATATATTTGAATAACAATGCTTAATTCATCCTTAAACTTCCGTGAGTCTTGTCTATTTTTAGGAGAAGTTGTGCTTCCCTGAGGGGATGTAGAGAATTATCAGTTTGCTGTTTCTGCTTCATATCCTGTCTTGCCCTTTTGGTGAGTAAAATGCACCTTTTTACCCAAATATTGTACCTCATCGTGTTCTGCAATACCCCCATTGTCGTCTGACTGAGAGAACGAAGTTTTGGGGTGGACTGTACTAGAAGGTTCGGGTTGGGGTGAGGCTGGATTTGAATGTGCTGGTGCAGAAGGAGTGATATGTATAGATACATTTTCCCATGGGGTAATGGATTGACCTGATCATTTCTGCAATGTGGGAAGAAAGGAACCTGATAATCTTCCCAAGAAGACTCACCCCTCCATCTGCAACATGGTCATTTGAAGTGGCTGGATGCAGAGGAGCAGCAGGTATGCTGTTTTTTACTGTATTTTGTAAGTTCTTTCACTTCTTGCAACAGATTGCCATATGTAACTTTTAAACCCTATACAGTGGATTCTTTATGTTTAAAAGTTTCACTATGCCAATAATTATAACTGCTCCACTGATCAGTTTTTATCTTACTACCTTCATGTTCTGACTTTGTTCATAAGTGTAATATTTTACTTTTATTCAAAGTTCCATTGTTAGGGAAGCATAAATCTAAGTTTGACTTAGTTTGTGCCAGTATGTTATATGGTCCATATGTATGGAACATATAGTGGGCTGGAGAGCCAACAGATGGTTCAGTAATCTTAATACCTGACTTTAACCCATAATATAGGGTGTAGTACACCATTTTGTGGATAAACCTGTTTGTTTTTTTTTTCTAATTATCACAGAACACATTTAATCATGCATTCAGATTCATACAAATGGTCAGACATACACATCCAGTACTTGCAGGACCCCTCCCTGCTATGTGACTGAAACTGAATTCAGTCTAAGTAATGGGCTCATCGTGGTTAATGCAGGCAGCATATGCTGCAAAGAAAACACAATTGTGAATGTAAACCTCAACATAGAATGCATTCACCAGTGCAATAAATAATATGCATACAATCCAAGACTGCATTTATGTCACTGAAATTCACAGGGACTGAAGACAAAATGAAAGTTAAAAGCACTTACTGAAATTGGTGTCCAGTATTTGTCAGAGATCCATGCCACTGTCCACAGTGATGTGAAGCAAAACAAATAAACCTTGGTTAGAGCCATTTTGTCACAACACCAGCTGAAAAGGAATACTTGTTAACACTTACTGTCATGCAGCTGTTAAGTTCAATACATAGGTTCATAGGTGTGTACTAGGCTAATGACCCTGGAGCCTTTACAAGCCTAGCCCGTAGGATTTCCCTGGCATCGTGCCACCTGACCATGGTTTCCAGTGCCTCTGTTGAGTAGAGCCACTGGAGTGATCTCCAGGGTGAATTTTCTATTTCCCATCCACTCATCAAGATTTCTCTTGAAGAGGGTCGGTGAGGTGCTCTGTTTGACATGTATGGGAAGTCTGTTCCATAGCATGCCAGTCTCTGGGTTATGAACCCATCCCTCCAGCATGTTCTGTTGATTGTGGTAATGAGGTGTAGGTCTCTGGAGTGTGTGGTGTGGAGGGATTGGGATTTCTTTAGATGTAGCATTTCTAACAGACCTGGGTCAGATATGGCTTTGTAAGTCAAGCAGAGATTGCCTCTTAGTAGGCGATATGAGATGGAGAAAAGTTGGAGTTTTTTGAGTCTGTCCATATAGGACAAGTGTTTAAGGCCTAGGATCCTCTTTCTGAGGTACTTTGCGGCCTCTACAGTCGTTGCAAGTGTCTAGTGAGGTACATGCCAAATGGGGCATTGTACTCGATGATTGGCGTAATGAGGGAAGAGTAGAGGGGAGACAATGACCTCTTTCTTCCTGGATGCAAAACCCTTAATAATGAGATGTGTCACAAAGAAGGACTTTCTGACCACAGTGGCAGTGTGGTGGTCAAAAGAGAGGCTGCTGTCAACCTGTGTTCCCAGATCTCTTATAACGCCTTCTGTGTTCAGTGGACTACCATCGATGTGGTAATTCATGGGAACCAGGTTTTTCCCAAAGGGGGTGATGACACATTTTTTGGCATTGAGCTTAAGGCCATGGTTCTGACACCAGTTGTTGGTCTCAGTGAGGCCTTTCTGTAGGATGTCAACATCACTTGGGGAGTTAATAGTAGCTCCCAGCTTGCAGTTGTCTGCAAACTTTGTCAGCCAGAGTCCCTTCATGTTGGCCTGGACTTCAGAGAAGTAGATACCAAACAGGAGAGGACCCAGGACTGAATCCTGTGGGACTCCACTCGTGACTGGTCGGCAGTCTGACTTGGAGTCTGCTACTTTCACACTGTGGGTTCTATCTGTGAGCCACTTTGCAACGCGCCTAGTGATATACAGGTTGATGCCTAGCTTAGTGAGTTTTGCTATGATTCCTGAATGGGGAATGGTATCAAAGGCCTTGGCCAGATCAAGGTAGGCTGTATGAACCACCTTGCCTTCATCTACAGCTCTGGTGACTGACTGAGCAGGCATGATCTACCCTTCACAAAACCAAACTGTGTGGGATCAAGAGTTTGGAGATTCCCTGTATCCTTGTTTATTAGGTCCATGATAATGCTTCCCATAGCTTTGCATATCAGACTCTTCAGGCTAATGGGGCGATAGTTCCTAGGGTCTGTAGTCGCTCCTCCTTTGTAGAGAGGGATTACTTGTAGCAGTACGCCATTCGGTAGGGACAAAGCCTGAGGTGAGGCTGTGGTTGAACAGGGCACACAGCTAAGGTGCCAGTTCACTCTGTAGTTCATGTAGAACACAGTCAGGGATATTGTCAGGTCCCATAAAAGCTGTATTCTTGGCCTTGGACAGTGCTGTTTTAACCCGTGCAGCAGTAATATTGGGTGCCTGGCAATCTACTGGTATTGTGATTGGTCCTTTGGGGGGGGAGAGGGGTAAAGTTAGCACAGAATCTGTCGGCCAGTATATTGGCAATATCTGTTGGCTCGGTATAGGAGGTACCATTGTGCAGTAGCTCAGAGCAAATCTGGGTATTGCCGTGGAGATTCTTTGCAGAAAAATAGAAGGCCTTGTAGTTGTCTTTACTATCTACTGCAATCCTGTTTTCATAGCCTGCTTTAGAGGATTTGATGAGGGATCTCAACTTTTTGTTGAGGCTGATAAGGGAGTTTTTCCAGTCTTGGGACTTCACCTTATTCCGCATCAGTTTCCTTCTTCTATTGTAGAATTTGTTTATGGCAGGGGACCACCAGATTGATTTCCTTTTTAGGAGAAGAGCATCTTGGTTCTATTGTGTATGGTGAAATCCATGCATTTGTGTATGTGTTTGTACTGTGCATTAATGTATGATTCAGTGGTCATGCAACTATTGTCCATTTGCATGGTTGCCATGAAGTTGGCCACCTCTGTTTTTAGGAGACCAGAGTTAGTGATGGAGAAGTTTTTCATGGTGGGTTACCTTTGTGGGGGTGGGGGGTGGGAGTGATGTGTATTTCCAAGGTGATTAGTTTGTGGTCGGATCTAACCAGGGAGGAGTTGACTGTTGGTGTAGAGCAACGGTCGCCCATGTTAGTAATGACCAGGTCAAGGATGTTGCTACCTCTATTGGGGGTAAGAACGAGCTGGTCCGGGGCATTGGAATTAATGAATTCCAGGAAACGTAGGCCAAGTGTATGGTACATGAGTAATTTTTCCAGTTAATGGAGGGGTAGTTGAAGTCGCCCAGTATGAGAGTGTTAGGTTGGACCCTAATATTCTCCAGGGTGTTTAGGAATGTGGAATGCGAGTCTTGGGATGTGGTTGGGGACCTATAGCAGGCTACAACCTGAATCACTGTCTTACTCAGTGTTAGCTGCACCTGAAGTATCTCTGATGCGTTATGTTGGGCTACCAGTCTGGAGGTGTGTGCATCCTTTATGAATATGGAAACACCACCGCCTTTGGAACTTCATTCCAAGTTCTGGGGTAGAAAGGTGTGGAATGAGTTATAGCCTGGTAGTGCAGGGGTGCTTTATGCTGCTTTAAACCAGGTCTGTGTTACAGTACAAATGTTGATGTTCTCCATTTTGAGGAGTGCTTCGAGTGAGTGCATTTTGAGATTTAGACTTCTAGCATTGAGCAGCATGACCCTCAGATTACATTTGTTTGTAGCTGTTACAGTGATTATTTGGTCTTTGGAACACCACCTAAAAAAAGCACTATAGGGGTGGCAAGGGCCTTGGCCAGTATCCGGAAGCCCAGGGGTGACAGATGCAGGCCATCTCTGGCAAAGCATCAAGGTCTGTCAGTCATGTCATCCCAGGCAGTCAGATACTGGATACCCCTTAGAATGACACCAGAAACTTAGCCAGTTGTTGAAATCAATCAGTTTCTACTTCTACTGTAGTATCATTCTGGGTGATGGTAGGATGCTGCTCAGGACTAGGGTCATTCCCGCCTGGGCTACATAATCTGAGAGCTCCTTCATGTCTCTTTTCATGTAGTCCAGGGTCATACGTCTCATGTCAGTCACACCCACATGTAACATGACAGAGTCATATTTGTACCTGTTGTTGAGGGACCCGAGTGAGTGAGTTATGTGGTGGATCCTGGCACATGACAGGCAGCCTAGTGAGTGGGACATCAGTGTGCCTCACTATCGAGTCACCTATGACTAGTGTGTTGGGCATGCTGTTTTGTGCTGAGGGGGCTTTGGTTGAGTGGCACACTATTTAGGAGAGTTATGTGTCTTGTGATTGGTGATGTTCATCGTGCTATGCTGCTGCAATCATCACACTTGGGTTATCCTGCCGTCAGGCGGTCCCGCAGTCGGCCTGAATTCCAAAGCCTTGGTCCGGCGTCGGTTGTCGTCGCTTCTTCCCTGATGTCAGTGCGGCAGGGGTATAAAAGAGGCAGCTGACGCCATTTTCTTCAGTCTTTCTTGCCGCGCGGTGCCCGAAGCAGAAGCAGTTCGCAAGTGCCGCTCGGCCAGCTCCTGAGATTTTCGAACAGAATTTCAGCCAAAGTCTTCTATAAAGCTAAGTACCCCGTTGGGGAAACTTTTCTTACCTCAGACCGATGTCAGACAAAGTTAATAATTGTATTTCTTGTGGGAAGAAAATACCTCATAAGGATTTTCATTCTTATTGTGTCCCTTGCCTAGGCCCTGACCACAACGTTTCTGGTTGTCGGTTTTGCGCTAGGTTCAATAAACGCACTATTAAGCGTCGGGCTGATACCGCCCGACATTATTTTGGCAGAAAATTCAACTACATTATGTCGTTGGAACCTCCGACTACCACTATGTTTAAAAAACACAAGGACAAAGACCGGCAGCCTAGACCTAGACCAGATACCGAGGTCTCGGTTAGGCCTGCCGCCAGATCTTCGGTTCTCAGTGAGGCGCCTACACAGCCCCTGACTACCGCAGATTTAGAAAATACGACTACCTCTCAGTCAGAATCTACTGGGCCACTGGAGCAGGTTCCTCCTCAACTCGCGGACGCCAGCCCTGGCGGCGATCCGGAGACTATGGACAGGCCTTCGGTTTCAGAAGGCGTCTTTAAACCGATGACCCTTTCAGTCAAGTCATACGCTAAGCTTCCAATGGTTAAGAAACCGGGTCCACAGACTCCCATACAGGCCCCTATGCCTAAAAAACAGATGCTCAAAATGGTGGAGGACCTGATTACCCTTATCAGAGGTTCCCAACCCCCTCCCGACAAAAGGCCTAGACTGGAGGAAGATTTACCTCCTTCTGATCAGGAATCCATTTCCTCATCAGACTCAGAGGAACAGGATTACCCCTTCCCTCTCTATGAAGACTCCGATGCTGAGGAGTCTATTCCCTCTGTTTCCCCCCCTGAAGACTTCTCTTTTGGGGAAACCCTGCACACCATGAGAGAGCATTTCCACTGGGAAGGACAAGATTACTCTGACTCCAAGAAAAGACTCCGTGAGTTTCTTCTTTTGCCTCAGCATAGACCCCTAGCCATTCCTCCTGTTTTGGACATTCTGGATGATGTCTACACTGAATCCAGTCTAAATCCAGATTCCTTACCTCCAGCACCACCTAAACCAGACGGATACTATTGAGTCCCTGACTCTCACAAGTTTTTATATAAAAACCCTGCTGCAGACCCAGAAACCATTTCCCTGGGTCCCAAAGGGGTTAAGGCCTCTACTGCTAAGAATCCACTACCTGCGGAAAGAGATTCCAGGGCATTAGAAAGATGGGGGAAAAAAGTGTATACCTCTGCCACTTTGGCCATGAGGGCATTAAACTGTCAATTCCACATGATTAAATACCAGCAGTACTTGCTTACTCAGTTAAAACAGAAAATGATCCCTCAAACAGATCAACTAGATTTCAAAAAGATGCAGGATTTGTTGCATGCAGCAGAACAAGTAGGAAAACATACCTTGCAGTGTGGTTTTGATTCTTTGGAGGCCTCATGTAGAGCAGCAGTCACAGGGTCTGTAATACGTAGACATGCTTGGCTAAAAAAGCAGACCTTACCAGAACATGTCAAAGCAAAGTTACTGGATGCTCCACTGCAAAAGGATGCGTTATTTGGTGTCATAGCAGAGGAAGTTTTAAAGAAGATGGAAGAAAAGGCAAAATCAATGCAAACAGTTAAAGATTTTTTACAGGTACAACCGCCTCGCTTCAGCAGAAACTGGCCATCAAAAAACTGTTCCTTTCCTGCTTCAGACAGACCCCAAAGGGGCAGGTACAGACGCCCTAGGGGCAGAGGCCAGGCACAGGGTACCTTCAGGCCTAGACAATGGCAAACAACAACTCAAAGAGGGGGAGATGACAGATCTCAACCCTTCAGAAAACAAACTCAATGACTTTCCTCTTCGCCTGCCAAGCAAAATTGCCCAGGCAGCACCTCTAGGAGGAAAACTGTCTCTTTTCCCACAAAATTGGCACATCATAACAAAGGACAAATGGGTTCTGGATATTATTACCCAAGGCTACAGATTTCATTTTCACACTTTACCACGGATGAGAGGTACGCCAAATCTGCCAACAAACCAATGGGCAGAGGCACAAAAGCAAATTTCAGCTCTCATGAACATGAAAGCAATTCAAAAGGTACCTGCAAAAGAACAAGGTCAAGGATTTTACTCAAGACTGTTTCTAGTACCAAGAAAGGACAAAGCCTGGAGACCCATCTTAGACCTTTCAATTTTAAACACGTACCTGGACATTCCCAAATTCAAAATGCTCACACTACAGCAGCTTCTTCCCATGCTGGGCAAGGAGTCTTGGCTGGTAATGTTGGACCTCCAAGAGGCATACCTGCATGTCCCTATCAGACAAGATTGCAGAAGATACCTCATATTTTTGGCAGGCACAACGCATTATCAATTCTCTGCATTGCCCTTTGGCTTATCTACTGTGCCCAGAGTATTCACGAAATGCCTGGCATCAGTAATTGCATACTGCAGACAGTGAGGAATACAAATTTATCCATACCTGGACGACTGCCTGATCCAAGCGGACAGCAAAGACATCCTACTACAGCATCTGGCATTTGTAACAAAGTTGCTAAGTTGCCTAGGGTACACAGTAAACAAAAAGAAGTCAAAACTAATACCCTCACAAGAAATAATTTTCCTTTGTGCCAGCTTGAATACAACAGCCCAGATGGCTTACCTCACGCCAGACAAGCAAAAACAACTGGCTCAGTACTTCAAAAAGATGACAACTTCTACCCAGCTCACTGCAAGGAAATTCCTGCAGGCATTGGGGTACATGGCATCCTGCATTCAACTAATTGCATATGCAAGGCTGCATATGAGAAAACTACAATGGTACCTAAAAAGTGTTTGGTCCCAACACAGACACAGCCTCGAAGAAACTATAACTCATTCCCTGCCTTCAAAAAGAGTTTCTATGGTGGGCTCAAGCATGGCAAGCAAACAAGGGCCTTCCTTTTGTCTCACCTCCACCAAACCAAACCTTGACAACAGATTCATCAGACTACGCCTGGGGTGCACACATGGCAGGACAATGCATACAGGGCAAATGGTCTGCAAACCACAGGCAATTACACATCAATCAAAAGGAGATGCTAGCTGTAAAAAATGCACTAACAGCCTTCAAGGACCTTTTGCATCCATGACAACTTCTAATAAGGACGGACAACACCACAGTTATGTGGTACATAAACAAACAAGGAGGGACGCACTCCTACCCACTATGCAGACAGGCAATGGACTTGTGGAACACAGCATTAACTTACCAAGTACAACTGCAAGCACAATTCCTGCCAGGAAAAGAAAACATTTTGGCAGACAAGTTAAGCAGAAATTTGACAGACCCTCACAAGTGGAGACTACACCCACAAGTATTCTCAATGATAACTCAAAGGTGGGGAACACCAGACATAGATCTGTTTGCCTCAACCAACAATTGCCAGCTACAAAAATTTTGCACAAGGACTTACCATCCCCTGGCCTGGAAAGTGGATGCCCTATCATTCAGTTGGACAGTCTACGCCTTCCCACCTCTGCCTCAACTCACCCAGGTATTACTGAAAACCAGATCAGAGAGACCACAGATGATCCTCATTGCCCCAGACTGGCCACGTCAACACTGGTACCCACTATGACGAAACCTGACTCACAGCCCTCCATGGATCTTACCTCAATTCCCTCTGCTAACCCAACAAAACTCTCAGATCCTTCACAGTCAGCTAAGGACCTTAAATGCATGGAAAATACCTTAAATTATCAAACAACACTTCTTTCAAAGGACGTCCAGAATGTCATTTTGGAGGCCAGGAGGCCCAGCACCAGAAAAACTTACTCGGACAAATGGAAAGGATTTTGTGTATGGAGCCAGGCCAGAAGCCTAAATCCTGGCATCCCAAATATTCCGCACATACTCCAATATCTAACTGAGATGCTACACAAAGGCCTTTCTTTCTCATCCATAAAGATCCATGCTTCAGCCATTTCAGTTCAATATGATACGGTTCCTCCCATTTTCTCTCATCCTTTGCTAAGGCAGTTTCTCAGAGGGGCAAAAAATATAAGACCCCCCAGAAAACCACCTACTCCAACTTGGGATCTAAATTTTGTTCTGGAAAAGTTAACACTTCCTCCTTTCGAACCAGCCTTTTCAGCAGAGCTTCAATACTTGTCATGGAAGACAGCCCTGCTGCTGGCTATCACCTCAGCACGCAGAGTCTCAGAATTGCAGGCACTTATGGCAGTGGAACCTTTCATCATTTGACATCGGGGCAGAGTATCTTTACGAGCCAACCCTTCCTTCATGCCAAAGGTAGTATCCAGTGTGGCTCTCAATCAGACCATACACTTGCCCACCTTTTATCCAAACCCGCAGAATAAAGGAGAAAGACTCCTTCACTCTTTGGACATTCACAGACAGTTACATTACTATTTGGGCAGGACAAAGGCCTTCAGAAAATCTGACCAACTCCTTGTATCCTATGCACCAGGCTCAGAAGGAAAGGCTATTTCAAAACAGACCATCTCCAAATGGATAGCACATTGCATCCGCTTTTGCTACTCACACCACGGGAAAGCAGTGCCTGCTAGTATTAGGTCTCACTCCACCAGGGCTACAGCAACCTCAGCAGCCTTCCTCCGAGGAGTCCCAAAAAAGGACATTCTGGAGGCAGCTACCTGGAGTTCAGTGCACACCTTCACCAAGCATTACCACCTTCCTCTGTACTCAAAAACCAGAGCTGGGTTTGTCACTGCAGTTCTGCAGGGCATCTTAGCTGCACCTAACCCAGTTTAGCTCCTACCACCCAACCATAGCTTTGGGACTCTACCCAAGTGTGATGACTGCAGCAGCATAGCACGATGAACATAGTACAGTTTTGTACCTACCATAAATGTAGATGTTCGAGTGGTTATGCTGCTGCAGTCCAGGTTACCCTCCCTCCATCCCCTCTACCTAACAAGGCTTTTCTTATACCTCCATGTACTTCAGACTATGGGATGCATGTCTATATGGTGTATTTGCTTACAACTAGTACCATTGCTTTGCACTAAGATATGTTTTGCAAGCTTCTTATTTTGCCTACTTAGTTTGGGGCACCTGATCTGGGGCAAGAAAAACTGAAGAAAATGGCGTCGGCTGCCTCTTTTATACCCCTGCCGCACTGACGTCAGGGAAGAAGTGACGACAATCAACGCCGGACCAAGGCTTTGGAATTCAGGCTGACTGTGGGACCGCCTGACGGCAGGATAAACCCAAGTATGATGACTGCAGCAGCATAACCACTCGAACATCTACATTTATGGTAGGTACAAAACTGTACTTTTTGTTGTGGTGGTCCAGAGCGTTTCTGCCTTAGAGGACTCTGCTCTTTGGGTAGATTTTTATTGAGAGCCTCTGCGAAGTTGGCTGTGTGGTTTGTGTTTTTATGAGAAGGCAGTGCTGTTGTGTGTTCTGGAGGGCTATATGTTCCAAGTGGTGTGGTGCAAGTGCTGACCTTTTCCTCTTGACCAGTTATTCCGGTCTTGGCTGGAGAGTGCATGGCTTCCAATCTGGATCTGTAAGTGCATCTCTCGCAAGTCTGAGTGGGAGGTAAGAGGAGAGAGGGTTGTCAGTGTACATGAGGCAGTTGTTACATTGCCTCAGGATGCTCAAGTTCACCACGTTAATAGGCGAAAGCACACACAGACGGTTATAGATTCTGGATGCAAATGTATTTGTCCCTACTATTTAGTTTAAGTTCTTACATTCTTTAATCAGGAATATTGTCCATTTTGATAAGGAAATTGACATTTTTTTAGAGTATTACTAAGATCACAAGAATATGAAACTTTATCACTGGAATATAAACTTTATCACTGGAATATCACAGGTTTGACTTAGTAGTGGGAGAAGGGGGTAAAAAGCAGTGATTGACACTTTTAAAGTGTAATGACAGAATGGCAAACACTCTGATTTATATAGTAAGACTGAGGTATATCAGACAATTTCCCATAGTCTGATGTTCAGCATTGTTAAGACTTGGTGTATACAAGTAGCAGTGATGTTGGGGGATCACGGACCCCCCCCAACACACCCTATTAAATTGCTCTTAGTGTTCAAGTGAGTTTTGACATTTCACTGAGAACTTGCAATTTTACCATTGCTTTAGAGATAAAGGCTGCATTCATATTTGAAACAATCTGCTCTGAGATAATCCTAATATAGGGTTACCACCTGTCTCTCTTTGGGCAGTTGTGTCTTGCAGAAAAAAAAAATGTCATTTTTGTTGGCCCAGGGTATGTTCTGCAAAATCTCAGGTTTCTCCAAAAAAAAAGTCCCAAGTTGGGCATTTGAAACAGTGGCAACCCTGTCCTTGTGTAGTACTGTGCATGTGCATATGTGTGTGTGTGTCTCATCAGACATTGAATACTTGTAAGAAAGGAAAAATGACAATTTTACAATGTGTCTAATATGATAGAAAAAAGTAAGAAAGTAAAATGTTTGCTCATATGAGCATTCCCTGTTTTGACCTACAACCATATCCATAGATGTATTGTAGAGAGTAGCATATTGTGGCACTTCTGAGTAGTAGGTTAGAATGTGAAAAAGAAATGAAACATAAAATAATAAAAAAACAATGGTGCTGTAAATATTGAATATAAAACTGTTATGCAGTATTTTTGTAAGTAAAATGTCACTTTTGTAAAGTAATGTTGGGGACTTTGTTGTATTAGAGTAGATTCTCATAGGTTTGTTAGTTAAAGAAGACAATCAGTTGTATATAAAAATTAGAGCTGAAGTCAGCCAGTTCATTGACACTGGCCCTTCCTTAAGGGGAATTTTGTCTGGAGGAGCAGTTCTAGGTGAAGCGTTACATAGTAGAAAGGAGACCTTCAGGAAGAAGCGTTATATAGTAGAAAGAGACCTACCGGAAGACACCAGGCAGAACCTGGGCACTTTTTTGTAATGAAAGGAAAACCAGAAGAAATAACATTGCTGAGAAGCTCAGAGAGATTTGCTAAGAGAGACTGTCTTGGGGATTCATAAAATACCCAATCACTTGCATTAAAAGCTGGAGTAAAAAGGCTCTGTGTCTGCAATTTGGAGATTTCTGATTGAGACACATTAGCTGCATTGAGGAAAGACCTCATTGTTGGATAAGTTGCATGTTTCTAAATTGACATTAACTGCTGCAAGTGAGGATCAGCACTTCCTGCTATAGTTACCAGTGGCACCATATGCACTGTTAGCACAAGCACCCCTTCTGGCAGTTGGTGTAAAGGGTTAAGGGTGTGAGCTGTAGTAGTGTTGGATTCCTTCGTCCCTCATTTACCTACTGTGTGACCTTGAGCAAAATAACTTAACCAGAAATTGGTTCCAGATCATCCCTGAAAAGGGACATTTTGTCCAGTGGGCCTACTTGGTTAACAAATGGGTTGTATTATGACTGCTTCTGTAGCTCGGCTCATAAGTGATGTGATTTCACAGTATAAGTGTGTGTGGTAGTGGGTTCAGGTTCCCTCAGGGAAGTGTACTTTTAGGGAGGAAGGGTTGATGTAATGGTTAAGGTGTTTGCCTCACAGATACAAGGTATAGGATTTGATTCTAACCACTAATTATTGTCCAGGCTTGAAGTAGTCTGCAGACTGATAACCTAGTATTTACCAATGAACCTCACATTCCTAAACCACAGTACACGTATTCAAGCACACACGAGCTGACCTTGCCCTTCCCCAGATGAGGACATGTTGTTCGAAGCTTTCAGATCTGCTTCCTGTACTTCTTGGTGGTCTTTCCTGCCAACTGGGTGATCAGTTAGGTGGTGGAGAGGGCATGGTGGCAGCCCAATATCATTGAATTAATTCTCTGCAAACCTGATATTTTCACCTGCCCAAAGACGGACCTCACTTGAACAAGGGAACCCTCTTGTTGATTCTGTTATTGTGTCAGCTGACACTAAAAAAAAGAACTTTTGAGCAAAGCTTCATTGTTCATTCCCCAAACAGAGAATTGCAGATCTCCATATGGAGAAGTGTGCCCATGACTTGGAAATCTTTTTTCATCAGGTGTTTAACTACATTACTCATGTGATAAGATTCCAGACAGATGTAATGGAGCAGGCACATGATTCACAAAGAAAACCTCCTACCTCAGACACCAGGAAAAACTCGAGTCCCAAGTGAGAAAATGTGCTATTACCATCCTTTGCATGAGGCTGCTTCACAATGCAGTTAATGGAGCAGTTAGAACAGTGGTCATTGGCAATGCTGCACACTGTCAGGCTTGGTTTGCCCCTCTGTGACTTCATGGAAAACTTCAAGATGTTCTTTATAAATACCCCTTATGATGGGACCTCTTTGTTTGGTTTTAAGGTTAAAGAGAAACTGCTGGAAACCTAGCTTGAAGAGAAGACTTTGCCTACCATCAGAGTCCACTTTGAGACCCTTAGCCTTTTTTTTTCAGGAATCAGAAAGGTAACAACTTGTTTCAATTTAAGAAACTGCAATATCTCTCATTTGATTCAGTTCAGACAGGGGCTGCCAGGACAGGGTTGCCCTTCAACAGATGCCACCCTAGAGGCAGAAGGTTTCTGCTAAACCAGGGGGTCATTTCTGTGGAGAAATAACCCAGCCACTCCTGTGGACTTGCTGTCTTAAGACTGTTTCTTTATGTATATTTTTTGCTGGCTGTCACACAGGACAAGTGTGTGAAGAGCATAATATCTTGAGGCTGCACCATTCTTTTCGTAGTGAATCCCAAACTTTCATCTTTCCCTCTCCCAGATGTGCTACCCTGACAAATTAGAGCAGCGGGCTCAGGAGATTTTCCATCGCTTTCAAAAAATGAGTCACCTATGAAGTCCCACCAGACCAGAGAGGATTTTGTTTGTTAGAGATTCTTTTAAGTTTCAATTAAATCAAATTACCTTAGGCCCATTTCCGATTTGAGTGGCCTAAACTTCAGTTTCAAAAAGACAAAGTTCTGGATGATGATGGTGCAGTCTGTTCCACCTTTTCTACAGAAAGTTGATTGGATGTCCTCAGTAAACCTTCAAGATACTTAGTCTATGAAAAAAAAAAAAAATGAAGCCATCCAGAAGTACTTCTGCTTCTGGCTCTGACATGATCACCATCACTTTTCTTTTCCACCCTTTGCTCTCTCTGCAGCCCCCTGGGAGTTCCCCAAGTGCATGGTGGTAGGCCATTTCACTTCGGGCTGAAAGGTTTCTTAGAGTTCCTGTATCAAAATGATTGACTCTTCATTCTCAAAACAAGAGAATCCCTTATCTTACAAAGAGCTTATTTGCATTTGTCTTTGGCCATATAATTAAATCTCAAAAAGTCCAAAATGGTGCTTATTCGAACCATAGATTTCAATGGATACCATGTGGACAATGACCTTAAAGACTGCAAAATTAACAGCCAAGAGTCTGCTGTTCCTCAAGCTCATCTTATTATATGCAAATTGCTTCAAACAACTTCTTCTGCAGTATATCTCTTACTACAGGCATTACATATGATAGCAGCCTGCATAACTCTAGTCCCACGTGACAAATACCACATGAGAGTTCTTCAGTGGACACTTAAAATTCAGTGGTCCAAGTGCTCTCACTCTGTGTTTTCCCGTATATCTCTGTTCTGTATGCCAACATCATTTGCTGTTGTGGACTGTGTCATCATTAATTATGTCCCTTCATCTTGCTCCTTCTGTCAGCCACTGTCATTGTGGTCACCTCATTTCTGGAGTGGTATGGCATTATGAAGATCGAACAGTCTAAAGGACATATTCAGAGGAGGCTTATTTTCACAGTAGTGTCCTGGAGATAAAGGCTGTCCTCTTAATATTGTAGACTCTACTGGACTTCCTTCCCTAGTGTCTATCTTCGTCCACACAGACAGCACTTTTGTAACGTGGTACATAAGCAGGCAAGGTAGAATCCATTTCTATCTGCTCTGCAGAAAGTCAATGAGAGTGAGGCAATGAGCGATGTCTGTCTTCACAGGGCTTTCTAACTGCAACTTATACTCCAGTTCAGACTAACCTTCTAGCAGACAGGCTGAGTCATTGTATCTTGATGCCTCAAGAGTGGACCCTAAACCCAGCAGTAGCATAAGTAATCTTTTGCAGCTGGGGTTTCTGCTTTTCTGTCTAATACCGAATGTAGCAGCTACTTTGTTATTATCTCTCCAAAGAAAAACACTCAGGGATGCTATGATCCATCATTGGCCACTTAGACTTCTTTCCTCATGATGAGGTTCCTTCAGAAAGCTTCACTATGCAAGGTCTCTTTCATTCTTGTAGCCCCTTTTGGTTTGGGCACATTTTGTCCCCCAGTGTTTGGCTTCACCTCATGAAACAGTCCTAGCTGTTGGATCCGTATCTGAATCTCTTGTCATACCCATCAGTCAAGCCTGTCCTGGGCATTGTATCCCTGAAGAGTAACTGCGTGGTTTCTTCAATTCCGTGGTGGTCATTAATTTGTCTTGTTCTAATAGGGTTGTTCCGGTCCTCTTTGTCTCACAGAAAAATACCACAAAAAATTTGCAAGAATAAATGGAAGAGTTTCTGCCTTTGGACAGTACATAAAGGTGTAGATCCCCTTCTCAGCTCTTATTCTTTCAGTCTTTCAATTCCTGACAACACTATTTGACTCAGACACTAGTTATTCTCCTTTCAGAGTTCAGCTGGCTGACATCCAGTTTTCACCAAAGATTTAACAAGGATTTAACTATTTCCTTAGCCTCCTAGAAAGTTTGTAGAGCCTTTCTAAAAATATATTTCTTTTCTTAAACCCTCCCCCATCGGACTTAAATTTGGTTTTACAGATTCTTACTCGATCTCCACATTGAGCCTGCCTCTTCCTGCAGTTTCAAATACCTGCCTTGGAAGACCTTGCTCCTAGTTGCTATTACTTCAGCAAAAGGGATGTCAGAACTGCATGCTCTTTCTTACACATCTTCAGGTTTGCTTTTTGAATAAAGACAACATCTCTGTGTTCCTTAACCCTTCCTTTGTATCCAGGGTCTTCTTGGAACTTGGAATCAGTACTGAACCAGAGTATTCATCTGCCGTTTTTTTCCTTTTCTAATCATATCAGCAAAGAAAAATTTCTACTACAACTCTGTGTATTCTTAAACCGGTTTGTTTTTACCTGCAACATGCTAAAGAATTCTAAAAAGTTCATCTTGTTTTCTTTTCACCTGATAAATTAGGCTCCTAGGTTTCCAAAGCCATGTTGTTCAGACTGTATTAAACACATTTACTCTTATCAAAAAGTCTCATTACTCAAAGGTTGAGGCCCATTTTATAAGGTCATTGGCTTATTGTATGGCTGTCTTCAGAAACTTCTTTATAGCTGATATTTTGTGCTGGAGCAACCTGGTAAACAGTGCATACTTTCATCAAATAATATAAATATGATATTTTTTCTATATCCAGGTCTTCCTTTGAGTGTACCATCCTGAAGGGTATCCTGTCATGTTTCCACTTAGGAAGCCAAGTAGCTAGGGGTTATGTCCCATAAGTCTAGGTGGATGGAAGGGCAAGTATGGGATATGGAAGTTATATACTTGCATCTGGATCTTTATTATCTCACTCCATCCACATTGACACTCCCACCATTCCCCGTACAAACTCTCACTTTCTTGCTTCTGGATAGACCTGGTAGATTAAACTCAAAGCATTTTCTCCAGTTCTCCTTGGCTCATTTGTCACAGATTTTGGTTGTGTGGGACAGACTCAGTCTGAGAGAGGGTTAAGATGTAGTTGCATTATGGGAGAGGTGAAAAAAGTTCTGCTGTGGAAAAGTTACAAGCTAAAGTCTGCAATGAGGCCAGACAAGTCATAAATTAAGGTGGTAGAGTGGGAAAACAAGGAGCTGTGGTTACAGTAAAGACATGACTTCCATTTATATTGTAGACTCGTGGTCTCTGCTGAATTTTTGTATTCTTGTATATAAATATCTTTATCTATCTATAGATATAACTATTTTTCTCTCTTTATATCTCAGATTATATATATATATATATATATATATATATATATATATATATATATATATATATATATATATACACACACACACACACACACATACATATACACGCACACACACGTATGTATATTTATGTCCATGTATCAAAAAGTAAAAATATCAAACGATAAATGAACACAACTGGTTGATCACCAGATGATCGAAAAACACACACATTTTGCGGGAGGAGTGGCAAGCCCCCTACACCCCCATGTCCCTTGATATTTGTGTATACTAGGTCTGAGATTGCACTATAGTGGAGAAAGGACAAATTCCCTGATCCCCACTATATCCTTATCTTTCACAGAAAAAAAACAGTACGTGCGATAAGCTGATTTTGGATCAGCTGTATCGGCTTTTTTCCTGGTCAACAAAATGAACTATTGACCACTTGTCAGCAAACCATACATACACACCCACACACACACACACACACACACACACACACATATGTACATGTATTACATGAAGTCTGCTTTAATTGTAAGTTACTTTGTAGCATTGAATGAAAGATTTTTTTTTTTTTTCAGCAAATGTTGCAAATGTTTGGCTAACTACAGCTTGATGTGTAAGTGAATGGATACGTTCTGTTCAGTTACACTGATATGTTGCATGATGGGTGTGTTTTCCCCAAGTACAGCAGATGGTGGTGGCGGGGGTGGGGGCTAAAGAAATTTCCTTTTTTTTTCTGTTATTGTGTGATCTTAGACTTGGCATATTTAAAGTAGCGTAGTTTTGGTGGAATGTCTGTTTTCAGGAATTTTACCTTCTATGAAGTTCTTCAGTGAGTTTGAAACCCATTAGATGTCCTTCAAGGATGCATCTGCAGTCCTAACAAATGGGTTGTCCTGCCTCAGGCAGCCCTTCGGTCGGCCGGATTCCAAAGTCTGGGTCTGGCCTCGGCTGATGTCGCGCTTCACCCGACGTCATAGCTGCTGTTAACCGGGTATAAAGGCATCAGCCGACGCCATTTTCCTCAGTCTTTCTTGCCGCGTGGCGCCCGAAGCAGAAGCTGTTCGCAAGTGCCGGTCGGTCAGAACCAGAGATTGCTACTACCGAAGACTTCTAAAAAGCTAAGTACCCCGTTGGGGACTCTTTCTTGCCTCAGCCGATGTCAGAAAAAGTGAATAACTGTTTAACTTGTGGGAAACAAATACCTCATAAAGATTTCCATTCTTACTGCCTACCTTGTTTAGGCCCAGACCACGACGTAGCAGCTTGTCTAGCCTGTGCTTCCTTCAACCGACGGACACTTAGACGTCGGTCGGAGTTTGCAGAGGAGTTTTTCGGCTCCGCTTTTGCTTACAACATGCCGTCGGAGACTCCGACTTCACAATTAGCTAAAAAGCGTAAGGAAAAGGACCGACACTTGCGGTCCGCGGTTTCGGCCGAAACCGCGGTTAAGCCAACCGCGAGTGTCTCGGTTTTGGCTGAAACCGAGTCCTCGGTTCTTCCTTCGGCCGAAAGCATGCCTCCTACAATCGAGGCCTCATCCAGCATGGCTAAATCTGCTACTGAAATTCCACCTGCTCTTACAGGTTCTCAGGATTTATCAGATACTATCCCTTTAGATATATCTACTCCTGCACATGGAGCTGCTAGGCCCCCTGCATCCATGTCAATTAAGGCTTTTACCAGGGCTAAAGCAGCCAAATCAACAAAGACCGTGCCTGCTAAAACCCCCTCTCACAGGCCTAGCTCTAGTACTCAAATGCTTAGTCTAGCAGAGGATCTCATTTCTTTGATCAGGGATCCCAGCCTCACCCTGACAGGGCCTCTCACCCTCCAGAGAAGAGGCCTAGAGCAGAGCCCCTGAGCCAGTTTCTACAGATTACTCCTCTGATGATTCAGAAAATACAAACCCTCCAGAAGGCCCTTATTCTCCATATGAGGACTCTGATGCAGAAGACTCCATTCCTTCTGCCTCTCCTCCTGAGGAATTTTCTTTTCAGTATCACTTGCATGCTAGGAGATAACAATTTCAATGGCAGGGCCAGGATTTTTCAGACTCTAGGAAAAGGCTTAGGACCTTTTTACATTTGCCACAGCATAGGCCTTTAGCCATTCCTCCAGTACTTACAGTTGTGGATGATGCATTTAATGATGCTTGTACTGCTCCTGACTCTCTTCCTCCGGCCCCTGCTAAGCCCGACAGATACTACAGGGTTCCGGACACACATTATCACTTGTATAAGGCTCCTATTGCAGATCCTGAAACTATTTCACAGGGCCCCAAAGCTGTAGCAGCTGCCTCTGCCAAAAAAACCCTCCCCTCCGAAAGGGAATCTAGGGCCTTAGAGATGGGGTAAAAGTTTATACTTCTGCTACTCTTTCGGCTAGGGCCTTAAACTGTCAATTCCACATGATTCAGTATCAGGAATTTATGTTAGATCAGTTAACTAAAAAACTGTCCTCGCCTGAACCTTTAGACCGAATGTCCCTTCAGGAATTGGTACATAACATTCAGCAGGTCAGTAATCATTCCTTAAAATGCGGCTATGATGCACTGGAGGCTTCCTTTAGATCAGCTATGACTGGTACAGTGATCAGAAGGCATGCATGGTTAAAAGAGCAGTGCTTACCAGACCATGTAAAGTCAAAGCTCCTAGATGCTCCCATGGAAAAACACAGTTTGTTTGTCTCCCCTGCACAGCAAGTGTTGAAGAAGGTGGAAGAGAAAGCAAAATCTGTCCAGACAGTCAAGGATTTCTTACAGATCCAGCCTCCGAGGTTTAGTAGGAACTGGCCTTCCAAGAATTGGTCCTTTCCAGACACCACCAGAGCACAGAGGGGCAGGAATAGGCGCCCAAGAGGCAGAGGTCAATCCAGAGGTGCCTACAGGGGACGTCAGTGGCAGCCTAACAACCAGAGAAGTACTGCCACAGATCCAGCCACTACCACTTCCACAGGACAATCACAGTGACTTGGCTCTGAAACCGCCTACCAGGGAACAACTAGAAGCACCCTTAGGCGGAAAGCTAGCCTTATTTTCAGTAAACTGGCATTACATTACAGGAGACAAATGGATTTTACAGGCAATAGACAAAGGTTACAGGTTTCACTTCCATACTCTACCAAGGAAGAGAGGAATGCCAAACCTACCTCCAAATCAAAAGACAAACGCTCTAGAACAAATAGACCACTTACTAAGGATGAGAGCTATAGAAAAGGTACCGTCTATGGAACAAGGACAAGGATTTTACTAAAATCCAAAACAAGTCAAAAAGCCAAGAAATCCACAGTCCACGGTAAAGCAAACGACACTGCAACAAAATAGCGTATACTCTTTAATTATCCGCTTTCTTAACAAAACTTCATCAGAATGAATTCAATAAACTCCACTTCCTTCTTAAGTAATAATACCAAAGTCAGGTGACCAATTAAACAATAAAAATTCAACTGTTGCAAAAACTCAACTGGCTTATAACAAACAAACATTTCACTAAAAAACAAATGTAGTCAATTATTAATTATGTTTTAAAGCAAAATGAGTAAAAATTGCCCCTTCATCCTTGTTAATATTGAGTTTACGTTGTTTTAAAAAACACTTGACATTAATGGCCTCATTAAGACCTGGGGCAGTGTCAGATTTTAATTTTATCTGCCAAAAGGTTTCCCTTTGTAAAAGATAATTTTTGAAATCCCCTCCCCTCATGTCTTTGTATCCCACTTCAGAGAACAAGAATTTACTAAAGGAGGGACAAATCAATGAGTGCTTAAAAAGAGCATTCCTATCATCCTTAGATTTTATGGAATATAAATGTTCTCTAATACGGGTCTTCAACTCCCTAGTGGTCATCCCAATATAGAATGCCTCACAAGAAGAGCATAGGGCAATATAAATAACGCCACAGGTACCACAATTCACATACCCAGGGACCATCAAGGTCCTATTGTAAGTACAAACAGAAACATAAGGACCTGTGGAGATAAATCTACAAAAATTACATTGGTTACACCTATACATTCCCCTCTTCTGGGACACTAAATGGGAAATTCTGTTCTCCTGGTTTTCCAGAATCCGTCTTAAATTAAAACTGTTCTTTTGGACAAACTTTGGTTTTTGTCCCAAAACACGGAAAATTTCCGAATTTCCTTTTATAATCTTCCAATTTTGATTTATAATATTTTGAATATTACGGCTATCCGAACTCATTTCCAATGAGCAAATCAGATTAACATTCACATCCCTATCTATGTCACTTTTGGTTGAACTATGTGAATCAGCCAATTTTAAATTTAATAATGGAAAATATTTACTCTCCCTTTTTGACCAAATTTCGGTAATGGTATGGGCAAGGGTTGTTTGGTCATAACCTCTATTAACAAATAGAGAGGTGATTAAACTAAACTCTTGAACCAAGTCGGCATCCTTAGAGGTCATGCGACTTGCACGAATGAATTGCCCTCTTGGAATATTATTTTTCATATACTTAGGGTGGCCACTTCTGTAGTGCAAGTACCCATTATTGAATGTTCTTTTCCGAAAAATACGACTATGTAATCTATTGTCGTCAAAATCCCATTTAAGGGAAACATCTAGGAAATTGACATCTAACCCCATTGTTCCCATAGTAAATTTTAAATAATGGGAAAAAGAATTAATATCAGTAAGAATTTTGTCAACAGTAGAACTGTCACCTTCAATAATAAAAAATAGGTCATCCATAAACCGACAAAAAAAGGAAATAGTATATTTACTAGTCAGGATGGGAAAAAATTGCTTCTCCCACCATGACATAACCATATTGGCATAAGCCGGGGCTGCCGATGACCCCATGGCTACCCCCCTTTTTTGTCTATAGTATGTTTTTTCAAACAAAAAAAAGTTATTCTCCAAAATAACTTCCAATAACCTACAAACTAATGAAACCATGTCATTAGAAAAATTCGGACAACTAATAGATAAAAAATTCCGAATGGCTTCTACCCCTTCATAATGGGGAATACATGTGAATAAAGAAACCACATCTAGTGTAAACATGATTTGCTTACTAGGGTTCAAACCTTGGGTGATAAGTAAATGGTTGATTCTTTTTAAAAAATGCCACGTGTCCCAAATAAAGGATTCCTGTATGGAGACAATTGGAAAGCGGATAATTAAAGAGTATACGCTATTTTGTTGCAGTGTCGTTTGCTTTACCGTGGACTGTGGATTACAAGGATTTTACTCCAGACTTTTCCTGGTGCCAAGAAAGGAAAACCAATGGAGACCTATTCTCAACCTGTCCGCTCTGAACACATATCTCATTGTTCCAAAATTCAAGATGCTGACCCTACAGCAGCTTCTTCCCATGCTGGGCAAGGAGTCTTGGCTGGTAACTCTAGATCTCAAGGAGGCATACCTGCACGTCCCCATACGACCAAATTGCAGAAGATACCTCAGATTCCTTGCAGGATCAGAGCATTATCAATTCTCAGCATTGCCTTTTGGCTTATCTACTGCGCCCAGAGTATTCACGAAATGCCTGGCATCAGTAATTCCTCATTGCAGGCTTCAGGGAATTCAAATTTACCCATACCTGGACGACTGCCTGTTACAAGCGGACAACAAAAACAAATTAACAAAAGATTTGAGAAAGGTCATTCACCTATTGCAAGCCCTGGGATACACAGTCAACATAAAAAAGTCAAGGCTGATACCATCCCAAAGGATAACTTTCTTGGGTGCAGAACTGGACACATCAAACCAAATGGCATTCCTCACAGCAGAAAAGCAGAAGCACCTACCATTTCATGGCATTAACAACGCAGAACCAGCTTACAGCAAGGAAAGTCCTGCAAGCCCTGGGTTACATGGCATCCTGCATAATATTGATTCCACATGCCAGACTACATATGAGGAAGTTGCAATGGTACCTAAGGAATTTATGGTCTCAGCACAAGCACAGCCTAGAAACCCAAATTCCAATAATTCCATGCCTGAAGCAAGAATTCCGATGGTGGTCTCAGGCCTGTCAATTGAACAAAGGACTGCCCTTCCACAGCCCTCACCCAAGCCAGACTATCACCACGGACGCCTCAGACCTCGGTTGCGGGGCACACATGCTGGACAAGTGCATACAAGGCTTATGGACTCAAGAGCAGCTGAACCTACACATAAATCAAAAAGAGATGCTGGCAGTAAAACTGGCAATTCAGACATTCAGACCGTTTCTTCAACAGGGTCATTTGCTGATAAGGACGGACAACACCACAGTTATGTGGTATATCAACAAACAGGGAGGCACACATTCATATCCTCTATGCCGGATGGCAATGGACCTCTGGAATGTGGCCCTGAACCTCAACATTCAGCTCCAGGCAATATTTGTACCAGGAAAAGAAAATATACTAGCAGACATCTTAAGCAGAACTACCACGGATGCCCACAAATGGATGCTGCATCCAGACATCTTCAAATCCATTACAAGGAAATGGGGACTACCAGAAATAGACTTATTCGCATCCCCACACAACCGCCAATTGAAAAAATTCTGCACAAGGACATACCACCCACTTGCTTGGAAGGTGGACTCCCTATCTTTCAGTTGGGAAAACCTGACAGCATATGCATTCCCACCTCTTCCTTTGATGCACAAGGTGCTACTGAAGATCAAAGAAGATCACCCAAGGATCATCCTGATAGCTCCAGACTGGCTGAGGCAGCATTGGTACCCACTACTGAGGAGTATGTCTCGGGAACATGCATGGCCTCTACCCCTAGTTCCTTTACTGCTAACACAGAACAACTTCAAAATCCTGCATCCAAACTTGAAAACACTGCAGCTAGCTGCTTGGAACGTGCATAAGACAAAATAACCCAGATTTATCTCAAAGGGTTAAAGACATTATCTTGGAGGCTCGCAGACCCTCAACAAGAAAAACTTATTCAGCAAAATGGAAAAGATATCTCATTTGGAGTGCAGCAAAAGGAGAAAATGTATCACTGGCAAACATAGCTAACATCCTGGAATACTTAGCAGAGCTTTTCCACAATGGCCTGTCCTACTCCTCCATTAAGATTCATCGTCAGCTATTTCAGCAGAATACAACATGGATCCTCCAGTCTTTTCTCATCCTCTACTCAGGCAGTTCCTGAGAGGAATTAAAAATGTAAAGCCACCAAGGAAGCCACCATTGCCTACATGGGACTTGAACTTTGTGTTAGAAAAGTTGACACTTCCCCCTTTTGAACCAGCAGCAACAGCAGAATTACAGTACTTATCTTGGAAAACTGCTTTCCTGCTTGCAATCACTTCAGCAAGAAGGGTTTCTGAATTACAGGCATTAATGGCAGTACAGCCCTTCCTTATCTTCCATCAGGATAGAGTGTCCATGAGAACTAATCCTACTTTTATGCCAAAGGTGGTCTCCAGGGTATCATTAAACCAAGCAATCCACCTACCTACATTCTTCCCCAACCCACAGAACAGGGGGGAAAGACTACTGCATACCTTGGATGTACATAGGCAATTGCGCTACTACCTGGACAGAACCAAGAACAATAGGAAAACTGACCAGCTTCTGGTAGCATATGCAACAGGAATGGAAGGAAAAGCAATTTCAAAACAGACAATCTCAAAATGGATAGGAAATTGCATTAGATTTTGTTACTCTTATCATGGAAAGGCAACTCCAGAAAACATCAGACCTCACTCCACAAGGGCTACAGCCACTACTACAGCTTTTTTACAAGGAGTGGCTACCAAAGACATTTTAGAGGCTGCTACTTGGAGCTCCGTGCATACATTTGCCAAGCATTATAATCTACCTTTATACTCCAGATCCCGAGCAGGTTTTGCCACTGCTGTTTTGCAAGGGATCTTAACTACACCATAATCTTCTTAGTACCTCCTCCCCAGTTTGGCTATGGTATTCTACCCATTTGTTAGGACTGCAGATGCATCCTTGAAGGACATAGTACAGTTTTGTACCTACCATAAATGTAGATGTCCGAGAGGTATGCATCTGCAGTCAGGATTACCCACCCTCCTTCCCCTCTGTGGTACTCCTAGGGTATTTGCCCATCTTGTAGCTAGCTGGGGGAATCTATTATGGTGTATTTGTTTGTATATATGTATATACATGTTTATTTCTATTTGCTCTCTATTGTTTGGAAACATTTGCATTTATCCAAATTTAGCCTTCCTAGAGGGCACCTGGCATCTGGGGCAAGAAACACTGAGGAAAATGGCGTCGGCTGATGCCTTTATACCCGGTTAACAGCAGCTATGACGTCGGGTGAAGCGCGACATCAGCCAAGGCCAGACCCAGACTTTGGAATCCGGCCGACCGAAGGGCTGCCTGAGGCAGGACAACCCATTTGTTAGGACTGCAGATGCATACCTCTCGGACATCTACATTTATGGTAGGTACAAAACTGTACTTTTCAGGGTTTTATGTTTCAGTATGGAAGTTATATCCGTTCTTGATGCAGTCTGCATTAAGGAATTGATATAGATCCTATGTATTATGTGTGTGTGTGTGTGTGTGTGTGAGAGGCAGACATATAGGTATCTGATGCTGACTTGCAACTGCAGTGCATAATCTTTCTCTCTTGATATGCAAGTTGAAGTCCTGTTGATATTGTGATGTGTTCCCTTTTATAGCATATGATATTGATGTGGTTTACTTCAGGCTCCTGGTCATGGCTGAAAAGTGTGTCTGGACCTGTTAAGTACAGTGATCACATAAGAATAAAAGTATGAAAAAAATAAAAAGAATGGTGATGTGTCAATGCAGATTACCAGCAGGCTGCTTCCGTGTTTCAAAACATGTATTTAGAACATGATGAAAAGAAAGTTACTGTTTTTAACACTGCATCTAAAATGTCTTCGTGTAATTAAAAATGTACTTGTGTAGCAGATTCCTTGAAGCATGTACTTTATGGCATTTCTCTAAAAATGGGCATAGCTTAAGGGGAAACCTTATGCTAAAGGTATAATTTAAAAAGAAAAAAGAACCTGCCTATTTACTCTGCAGTTTATTTTAATTTAGAAGTAAAACTTTGTTTACTGAGCTAGACTGCAGAGGTCTTCGTCTTTACATTGACTCTAGACTTTGTGTTTCCAGATTAGTTACCTTAAAAACAAAATCAGCTAGGGTTATTTATCTGCTGCAGTCTTTCTAAATTCCTCACACCCAAAAACCTGTGGAGCCATATGGAAGGATATTCTACAAGCCCAAATGTAATGTAGACTTCCTTTCTTCACCTATGCTGCAACTCGGAACAAAAAATATTTAAAAGTGCTTTCATGACCGTATTTATACATTTATCCTTCTTTCATCTAAGTTTGAGCATCATTGTATATCTTTCTCCTGACCTAACTGGTTCCCCATCCGAGAGCACACAAGCTACCTACTGTTTAAGCTTAAATGCAAAACGCTCAAGTTTGACATTTTTCAACTCTGATCTAAGTTGCTGTTACAAGTTACCCCTTTCTGCCTTGTGCCAGAAGCTAACAATTTCCCTCAGCTCTTCAACACCCCCCAACCTTTTTACCTTTCAGATGTCGTGCCTTCACATTAATGAATGTGGATGTTTTGCCTCCGGATATTAAGAATAGTCTTTTGCACCTGCAAAGGCAGAGCAGAACACAAAAGCACTCGCTTCCCAGATCTGTTCATTATGAGGGAAAGCAGCTTCATGCTTCTGTCTAAACCTAAACTGTTTCTGAAGAAAAGAGCTTTCTGTTTCTACTTTCCCAACACCTGCCACCTAAGTTCTCCTACTCATTTAGCCTAAATTACATCTTGACTGCTTTTTCAGCATGTATTTTTACTGTGTTTTGAAACCTTATCTGGTATGATTAAATATTATTGTATGCTGTATTGCGTTTATGGTACCAGTTTGACCTCTGTCTAACTGAGTACAAGTTACCTAAATGTTCCATTGTTATTGTCTTTATTTTTACTGAAGTTGCATCCTTGTAAGATTTTTTTTGTTGTTATCATTGTTTCCTATACAGTGTGGCTGAAATGGTTCTATTGTGGTCAGCCTACTATCCCAGTTACCAAACATTGTTATCTTTTTTTTTTTTCATTTTGGTAGTGGTACTGCCTGGATGGGTTGTGGGGGTGAAGGTTCCCCATTCAGCCTCTTTCACAGATCAGTTACATATAATGTATGGTTTTAAGGGAGAAGAGTATGTCTGTAATAGCCTGAAGGAGAGCTTTTTGTAACTGGAAGTTCTCCTGGTCTCAACCCTTTCCTTAGAGAAGGATAAACTCTCTGGGTCCCCTCACTCACTTGGGATAATCCCTCTGTGCAGCACTCTGTCTCTTCTCTATGGTTAGTACCAGATGCTGTAGGAGGAATTGAAAAATTCTTGATCGTTTGAAAAGACCTTTCCACAGACTTGTGGCTGGTAGAGTTGCTGGGATGGGGTATGCATAGAAGTGTCTTACCCAGACCACTATTCTGAGACAGAAATGCTGTTTGGAGCAGAGTATTAACCCATGCAAGTTAAATACTAGTGAGGACAAGGACGCGCTTGTGTGTGTGTGTGTGTGTGTGTGTGTGTGTGTGTGTGTGTGTGTGTCATTTGCTATTTTGAAACTGCTGTAGTTTATTGATATATCTGTAGCTACCTGGAAGAGATTATAATTGAAAAAGGTGGAAAAGTTGCACAGAGAGCCAAATTAGTGAATTTAGATGATCTCCTGTAGCATATCATGTCTTCTTTTAATAGAGTCCCATTGTAATACAGATTGATTTACATATGTAGCAAGAGAACAGTAATGAAATTGCATCATAGGATTTCTTGTGAATTACTTCTCAGACATTTCTGGTGGCTGCAAGCTTTGTAAAACTTCTTAAAAGTTGTAATCTACTGCAAGGCAGTCCAATGTTGTGGCAAATTTTGAAGCAGATTTTTTTTTTCCAGATCACAGTCTTTCATATTGGATCAGAAGAACATAAAGATATTGACGAGGCAGTTTTGACAGCTCTGTTGAAAGGTAAATAAAATTGATAAAATATAAGAAGCAGGTTGACTAGTACGGATTCAGAATTAATCTTATCACCACGGATTAGTTTAGGGAGAACTTCAACATCATGACACAGAAGGATAAAGCTGTGATTGAAGCTGGATGAATTATAAGAGGAGGATGCAAGTTGAACAGTCAATACTGAATCACCCCTTCTGGAAGCGAGAGAGATACCCTTGTCAGCTGCAACACCAATATCCAGCAGATGCTGAATGTTGTTGGAAAGGCAAAGAGAAGGGCTGAAACTTGCATGCCTACCAAGCAGCATATGCTGTAGTGAGCAGGGTTGCATCTTCTCAGAAAAGTACGTGTGGGAAGCTCTGACATTGCAAGCAGTCATGCTGCCACGTAGGTAACAAGGTAGGTGAAGTATGCAAAAACCCATGATCACCTGGATGGTGGCTCCAAAGAAAGGGAGAGCTGATGGTTGGCAGATGTGGAAGTAAAATGAGAGCAGGGAAGAAACGTAATGAAATTTGACTTTTTTAAACCATGATGGGGTTTTAAGATGCAACTTGCCATCATAACGTAAACATGAATTGACATTTTGAAGACTGCATTTTTAATAGCACCCTTGACTTGAATTTGTAGACCTCTTTAGTTGTATAGTTGTGGCTGTGTTGTGTTGCATGCTTGAATGCCTTCTTCTGCTATGCATAGTTTTGTGCCCTCTAAGCTGCACTGTGTAGGCTCATCTTTTGTAGGTAGTTGGGAATGCTAAACTTACTAGTTTCCTAATTTAATTATACTAGTTATCTGGCTGTTCAGGGAAATACTTTTCGAATTGTATCTTAATGTGCAGTCTTATTTTTTAATTTCAATTTTTGATTGGGTAGGCAGGCTTGTCAAATGATTCTTTTCAGCCATGACTCACTGACAATTTTACAAGATATACAGTAAAGACAAATTGCATATTAAATTAATTGGAGAATGCTGAACATTAACATGCTAAAACATTGTGAAAGGAAGGCAGTATATACAGTCTACATAAACTGAGCATGTTTAGTTATATACACAGTTTAATGCAGGACAGTACAGATCTTAACATGCTAAAACATTGCAAAAAGAAGATGATATATACAATAATTGCATAAAATTAATGTGTTGTATGGTTACGTGTGCCTTTCACTGATTCCTTCTTTTAGTGTTATCAAACAGGAAGTGATGTCACTGATATGCTTTCTGTGTTACTCTTAGTACAGTGAGATTGGTTATAGTGTTAAGTATTACTAAGCACTGTATGTTTTCAGTGCTGTAATGTTTCATTTGACGTAGATATAAATATTTAAATGTGATAATTACGGAGAACTGGTAAAGTTCAGAAGCATGTTAAGATAGGCAATATAGTGTTCAGTGTACCTTTCATTCTGAATGATTTAATTATTGTTGCTTTTAATTTAGTTGTGATGCATAGGGGTTGTCAGTGTTGCAGACTTTGGTTTGATAGTTTTAAGAAAATTAACTGAAGTAAACAAGGGTAATATATTTTGTAAATTAGTTAATTCATTATCTGAGCACTATCACATGACTGATTTGTTTGATTTTCATTTTAGTACTGCAAATCAAGTACTCAGGGACTTAACTGCATAACATCGGTCCTTTCTGTTTATCTGGGGGTATGAAATCTTATTGAGATGAATATTTCTTCCTTTTCAGTTTGGAAACATTTTCCTTTTAGAATGAAACAGTGATATGTGAACATGTGTGCAGCTTTCTTCTCTCTGGATTTATTCCTTTAAGACCTTGATGCCATTTATTTTCCTTATTGTCTACCTTCTGTAGTTTTGATTGATGAGTTTGCTACAACATGCTGTTTTGTTGCCAGTTAATAATTTTTTTACATATTGTAATGTTTTCTGTATTATAGAACAATCTCTACATTTTGTCAGTAAGTCATTGTGTTTTTATTCTCTGTAAGTCATTGCAGTATTTCAGACAGGTGCTTATGACTGCATTGTGCTTTTACCATGAAGATTTTTAAGTTCATTTCCCCTTCGACCTGTAGACATGGGGAAACAAATTATCAAAAGTAAGTGGTTTAGGGAAATAGTATCCAGAGGGTCTGTCTCCTTTCTTTCATCTCTCCAAATCCCATCATTATTCTTATTGAATTTTCTGTCCCATCAAAAGCAAGAAGGATTGCGTTACTACTTGTAAAGACAGTAGCCACACATGAGGTTTCACCAAACATGAAAAGCTTATGGCTGTGAAGATTTTTGTACTTACAAACTGGAACTGGTCATTAATATTTCAGGACACCACTGTGTGGTCTCACCTCTGTCCCTACAGTGTTTTGTAAGTGCATGTCCATATTAACACCTCAACAGAGGCTACAGGAAACCACAATATGCCCATATCTAGCAGCTCTCTCATTTAAAAATTGATCTGGTGAACATACATGAAGCCTCTGCTTAAATTCTTCATCTCCTTGGGGATCAAAGTGAACTTTGCAAAGTCTCTCTCACTTTCTCTTAATGCAAGATACTGAAGTGGACGTATCTTAAACACTTCTCTATTTTTGGCTTCCCTGTCCTAGAACAGAATATTTTTTTCTTCGCTAAGTGGTTGCATCTGTAATGTCATTTCAGTCTGTGACAGTATGGACTTGTCTTGAAGCCGTAGGCCTTGTGGCAGCTTCAGTTTTTGTGCTTCCTCGTATCAGATTTGACACGAGAATATTCCAGTAGATAGTTAAGGTCTAGTGATTTCCAGAGGTGCTACTTTGCTTCTACAGGAATGGTTGTAGCCCACCAGCCTTCTATCAGGAAGCCCATTCCAGCTACAAATGTCTCAGGCATCGGTCATCGTAGGATCTTCTGCATTATAGTGTGTGGGAGGGCATTAAATAAGCAGGTTGTTCTTTTTTGTTTGGTCACCTTTGGAGTTTTATCAAATAAAAGTGATAGAAGTGGAAGAAGTAGTTGTTGCATTGCTGCATTCAGGAATATCTATGCCACCTCTTGCATCAGGAGTCTGTGGTAATGCAGTAGTGGAATATTAATTTGAAACACGTTTTAATGACATGAACCATATCTAATGACAGGAACCATATCAAGGCAGAGTACAGTTGTTAAATGGTGTCTTTTGTCTTTTTATACCTCAAGAATGGTCCCTGTTCCCTTAGTGACAGGAGAGATTTTTCTTGAGGGCCAAACCAGTGTGCAATCCGTGTATCTCCAACGAATGCAAATGTTCCTGGCTCCCCTTCCTAAGCTCATTTTTTTTGAAGATGCCACTATTATGCAGCCTGTCATGAGGCTGCCACTTAACTTTCTAGGCAAATCCCAGCCAGGTTTTCAGTCATTAAAGCTAACAGTGTGGCTTCTGCAGCTCCATTAAAAGCTACTAGTCCTGCCTTTTCATAGAGGGTAGCTGCCGTGTCCCTGTTCTCAGAATCCTTTTACATACAGTACTTTCTAAGACTAATAGGGTTGTTTCTTAACTCTCTTTGAGTGACCCAACAGAGGCATAGACCACATTCTCTCTCTTTCTTTCTTTGTGCTGTCATTTATTTATTGAACCTCATTGTTTGTCATCTGGGAATGCCCTTTTAAAGTGGAATGTTGAATATACGGATGTCATTCACTGTACTGAATTGTCTGATTAACAGAGTGAATGGACTGTTAATGCAATGGATTGATGTTCATCGTGTTTCACTGTTGCAGTCATTACATTTGGGTAATCTGCTGGCAGGTTGCCCTCAGTCAGCCTGATTAACAAAGTCTTGGGTCCTGCGTCAGTTGCTTTCCCTTCTTCCATGACATCAGGTCATCAGGGGTATAAAACATGCAGCAGACGCCATTACATCAGTCTTTCTTGCTGTGCGGTGCCCAGAGCAGAAGCAGTTCACAAGTGCCAGTCGGCCAACTCCTGAAATTTTTGTTTTCGAGTTTCAGAACCAAAGTCTTCAACTAAAAGCTAAATACTCATTGGGGAAACTTTTTCTTGCTCCTTACCGATGTCAGTAAAAGTTAATAATTGTATTACTTGTGGGAAGCAAATACATCATAAGGATTTTCATTTGTACTGTATTCCTTGCCTAGGCCCTGACCACGAAGTGTCTTGCTGTCGGTTTTGTGCTTTATTTAATCAGGGCACTATCCATCGTCGGTACATTTTTGCTTCAAAATATTTAGATTCTCGGTTTAATTATCCAGAAATGATGTTGGTTAGCCATCCGACTACATGAATACCGAAAAAACGCAAAGAAAAAGACAGAGACAGGCCGTTGAGGTCCAAAACGGCCGCTGACGCTTCTCCTAAGCCAGTCGCCAGTTTACCGGTACTCAGTGAGGTGCTTTTGCAGCCCCTGATACCTGGTACTTCTGATTCGCAGGCCTCTACTGAGACCCATTCGGAGTCCGGTATGCCGCAAGATACTTCCCATATGGAACCCGTGGATGTCTCTACCTTGGATGGGTCCAGAGCCGCTGAGCAGGCACCGGCTTCTGAGGGTGTATTCAGGCCTACAGACTTGCATATTAAACCGACTCCAACTTCAGTGCTAAGGCCTAAATCTTGATCTATGTCTAAAAAATTGACGCCCAGGCCACATGTTCAGGCCCCTATGCCTAAAAAACAAATGATCAAAATGGCTGAAGATTTAATTACTCTAATCAAGGGGTAGCCACCCCCCCCAAGAGGCCTAGGATTGAATGTGACTATGAATCTTCTGAACAGGACTCTGTTTCTTCTGACTCTTCTAATGATCAGGATTTGTCCATACCTACTTATGAGGACTCTGATGCAGAGGATTCCATTCCCTCTGCTTCTCTGTCTGAGGATTTCTCTTTTGGGGAAACTTTACATATCTTAAGGGAGCATTTCCACTGGGAAAGTCAGGATTTCTCTGAATCCAAAAAGAAGCTTGGGGATTTCCTTCTTCTTCCTCAGCATAGGCCTTTGACTATACCTCCTGTACTAGATATTGCTAATGATGTGTTTTCGGAATCTAGTATGGCCCCTGATTCCTTACCTCCAGCTCCTAGCAAACCAGACAGGTACTACAGGGTTCCTGAGTCCCACAAATTTATTTTCAAAAATCCTGTTGTGGACCCTGAAACCATTTCTCAGGGGCCCAAGGGCATTAAGGCTTCTACTGCAAAAAATCCTACCCCTTCATATAGAGACTCCAGGGTGCTAGATAGATGGGGTAAAAATGTTTATACTTCTGCAGCCTTAGCAGTCAGGGCTTTAAACTGTCAATTTCATATGCTAAAATATCAACAGCATATCATGGGACTGCTTAAACAGAAAATGATATAAATTTCTGACTGTATGGAGAATACAGATTTGCAGGATTTATTGCATTCAGCTGAAAAAGATGGCAAACGTGATTTGCAATGTGGTTTTGATTCTTTAGAGGCCTCTTGTAGGGCTGCTGTTACTGGGTCTGTACTTAGAAGGCATGCTTGGCTTAAGGAGCAATCTCTGCCTGATCATGTTAAAGCAAAACTTTTGGATGCTCCTTTACAGCAGGACCGCCTGTTTGGCAATAAGGCTGAAGAAGTTCTAAAATAGATGGAAGATCAAGCTAAATCTATGCAAACTGTGAAAGATTTCTTACAAGTGCAACCTCCTAGATTTAGTAGGCATTGATCTACTAAGAACTGGTCCTTTCCAGCTCCCTCCAGAGCCACTACGGTCAAACCCAGACATTCCAAAAGCACCAGGTTTTAGTCCCAAGGGACTTTCAAAACTATGCAATGGGGTGCTTCCACTTCCAAATCTGGAAACAACAAGGCACCACCCTATGGTAAACGGTCTCAATGACTTCCCTTTTAAATTACCAGCACTTGCCTCTTAGCCACCCCTTTGGGGGGAAAACTGGCTCTTCATTCAAGAAACTGGCAACTTATAACCCAGGACAAATGGGTTTTAAATATAGTGTCCCAGGGATACAGATTTCATTTCCACATGCTGCCAACTCCAAACGGATGGCCAGACCTGCCCCCAAATCAGTGGGCAGAGGCTCAGAAACAAGTACTTTCCCTCCTAAACATGGGGGCTATTCACCTAGTTTCAGAAGAGGAAAAGGGACAAGGTTTTTATTCTAGACTTTTCCTGGTACCCAGAAAAGACAAATCATGGCGTCCAATTCTGGACCTGTCTACTCTAAACACCTTCCTGGACATTCCAAACTTCAAGACGCTGACTCTTCACCAGTTACTTCCTATGTTAGGCAAGGATGCCTGGTTGGCAACTCTCAACTTAAAAGAGGCTTACCTGCATATTCCAATCAGGGAATCTTGCAGAAGATTCCTACGCCTCAAAGCAGGCTGCATGCATGATCAGTTCTCTGCACTGCCCTTTGGCTTGTCTACTGTGCCCAGGGTATTCACAAAGTGCCTGGCTCCAGTAATTGCATTTTGTAGGCAAAAAAATATTCAAATATATCCTTACCTGGACGGTTGTCTAATTCAGGCAGAAAACCAGACCATTCTTCTAAAACATCTGGCATTTGTAAAAAGAGTTCTAATCTGTCTAGAGTACACCATAAACGAAAAGAAATCTCAACTGGTACCTTCTCAAAAGATGACATTCCTGGGGCAAGCTTGAATACAACTGCCCAGATGGCTTACCTTATGCCAGAAAAGCAAATTCATTAGGTGACTTACTTCAAATAGGTGGCCACAAAAACCCTGCTATCTGCAAGGCAAGTACTGCATGCCTTGGGGTTCATGGCCTCCTGCATTCTTCTAATTCCATATGCAAGACTGCATATGAGGAAACTTCAGTGGTACTTAAAAGGTTTATGGAGTCAACATTGTCACAGCCTGGAAACAATGATTCCTATCATACCCTGCCTGCACCTAGAGTTCCTATGGTGGGCAGAGGCCTGCCACCAAAACAAGGGACTGCCATTCACACCACCCCCTGCCGCCCAGACCCTAACTACAGATGCATCAGACTATGCATGGGGGGGCTCATCTCGCAGGGAAGTGCATTCAGGGCAAATGGAGCCCAAAACAAATGCACCTTTATATCAATCAAAAAGAAATAGTAGCTGTAGAGAATGCACTGACAGCCTTCAAGGACTACCTTCATCCAGGACAGTTACTGATAAATACGGACAACACCACAGTTATGTGGTACATAAACAAGCAGGGGGGTACACTTTCCTACACCCTCTGCAGACTAGCCATGACATTGTGGAACACTGCTTTGAGCTACCAAGTACAACTACAAGCTCAATTCCTGCCAGGAAAGCAGAATGTTCTGGCAGACGAACTAAGCAGAAATCTCATGGACCCTCACGAATGGAAACTGGAACCACGGATTTTCAACATATTGACAAGCAAATGGTGGAGCCCAGACATAGATCTTTTTGCCTTACCCCAGAACTACCAGTTGGACAAATTTTGCACAAGAACTCAACGCAAAAAAGCCTGGAAAGTGGATGCCCTGTCCTTCAACTGGAAAAACCTATCAGTCTATGCCTTTCCTCCTCTGCCTTTGCTCTCAAACGTTCTACTAAAAATCAAACAGGACAAACCAAAAATGATTTTGATTGCTCCAGACTGGCTTCGCCAACACTGGTACCCACTCCTGCACAGTGTCACACATTTCTCCATGGCACCTGCCTCATACACCTTCCTTACTGTCTCAGCAAGCAAACCAAATTCTGCACCCTCCGCTCCAAACATTGATTGATTCGTGCAGCTTGGCTAATCATTTAAATTCCCCCTTAGCATCCCTCAGAAAACCTGTGATGGATGTAATTTTGGAGGCGAGAAGACCTAGTACTAGAAAATCTTATGCCGAGAAATGGAAAAGATTCTGTGCCTGGAATCAATCTCAAGGGATGAGCACAGCAGTGCCCAATTTACCTCAGATTTTGCAATACTTAACTGAGATGCTTCACAAGGGCCTGTCTTTTTCTTCCATAAAAATCCATGCCTCAGCCATTTCAGATCATTATAACACAGACCCCCCCCCCTCTTCTCTCATCCTTTTCTAAAGCAGCATCTCAGAGGGACAAAAAACTTGAGACCACCCAGGAGAGTTCCAACCCCTGCCTGGGACCTTAACTTTGTATTGGAGAAACTCGCTGTACCTCCTTTCGAGCCAGCTCCAACTGCAGACTTAACATTTCTTTCCTGAAAAACAGCCTTCCTTTTAGCAATCACTTCAGCTAGAAGGATATCTGAATTGCAGGTCCTTATGGCAGTGGAGCCTTTCATCATCTTTCATGCGGACAGGGTGTCACTCAAGACCAATCCATCATTCATGGCCAAGGTGGTATCCAGTGTGGCTCTTAATCAGTCCATTCATTTGCCAACTTTCTTTCCCAATCCACAGAACAAGGGAGAGCGGATTCTGCATTCATTGGATGTACACAGACAACTTAGATTCTACCTGGACAGGACCAAATCTTAAAGAAAATCTGAACAACTGCTGGTAGCATTTGCTGCAGAGGCAGAAGGAAAGGCTATTTCAAAGCAGACTATTTCTATATGGATAAGCCATTGTATTCATTTCTGTTATAAGCACCATGGAAAACCTATCCCTCAGGACTGCATCTACTTAAGCAGCCTTTCTCAGAGGTGTTCCTACCAGGGATATTCTAGAAGCTGCTACCTGGAGTTCAGTCCATTCTTTCGCCAAGTATTATCACTTACCAATCTTTAAATCCAGAGCTGGCTTTGCCACTACTGTTTTGCAGGGCCTTATAGCTGTTCCTAATGCTGTATAAATTCATCCTCCCAACCTTAGCTTTGGGAATCTACCCAAATGTAATGACTGCAACAGTGAAACACGATGAGCATAGTACAGTTGTGTACACTAAACATAAATGTAGATGTTCGAGTGTATTCACTGTTGCAGTCCTGGTTACCCTCCCTTCAGCCCCCTGTTTTTCTTTTACTATACCTCTTCTTTCTTTTACTATGCTTAAAAGCCTTTTTGGTGTATTTGCTTTTGTTTGGAGGTATATTTTTGTGTTTCTAATATATGTATATGTATATATATATATATATATATATATATATATATATATGTGTGTGTGTGTGTGTGTGTGGGGGGGGGTATTTTGCTCCCCATTTGGGGCAAGAAAAACTGATGTAATGGTGTCGGCTGCATGTTTTATACCCCTGACGACCTGACATCATGGAAGAAGGGACAGCAACCGACGCAGGACCCAAGACTTTAATCAGGCCGACTGAGGGCAACCTGTCAGCAGATTACCCAAATGTAATGACTGCAACAGTGAATACACTCGAACATCTACATTTATAGTAAGTGTACACAGCTGTACTTTCTTTTCATCAAAATGTTGACATGTTAAAGGAACATCGAACATTTCTAAATGAGAAAAGTGAGAGTTTGGGAAGGTAATGCTGAAACCTTTAGTTATTCTGAAGGTTTCTGCATTAGGGGGTAGGAGTGTTTGTGTGAGTGAGTATAGGGTGAAGGGGAGGCATAGTTGTACTGTAGTATATTGTGCATGTGTGTTTGGCTGTCTAGATAAGTGTTGCTGTGTGCAGGATTAAAGGCAAGGACAGAGTTTGCATTAAGGTTAGCAAGTAGTAGTAATCATACCCTGCACCTTAATTTTCAAAATCCCTTTCCTTAACACTACTACTAAGCAGACACATTTCATCTGCTTGTATGGTCAGGTTCTTGCCTTCTGTTTACCCAAATAATTTTTTTGCTTTCTCAATTGGCTTTAGTTTCAAGTTTCTCGGTGTGTTGAATGTTGGCATTGATGACTTCAGTTCTGATGTATGTGCATTCTGGTCGTTTAACAAATGCACACATGCATGTGCACAAAACACTTGCACCATGGATACAGACTTCTCAACTGTCCCTATTTTGGTCCGTTCCTGTTTAGGCCCAACTTACCCGTGTAGAGGATGTCCGTGTTTTTGTTGGTATGTCCTGTTTTCAGACTTGATTTACCCTGTCACACAGTTTTCTGAATCCCACTCATCACATGCAATTTTTGAAGCTGTCTAGTACACAGAAAAGTATAGTATGTGACCAGCATACTAGTGTAAACAATAATTCAAAGAAAGAGGCAACATATCTTGTCTCCCTTTTTCTGAAGTAAAAATAAATGACCTTGTGTAGTAGACTTCAGTAAACTGTAGATTCTGTGCTGTCTCTTTGATAATGTGCTTATATTTTTTCCATTATTATTGTCTCATATTGGTTTTCAAACATGTATTTCTGAGTGGTAACTCAAGGTATCTCAAATCCTACTTGAAGCAAGAATAGCTATATGCTATTTGGTATTCACATTTTATGCTAATTATTGCCCATATAGTTAGCTGGATGTAACTTCTTTTCAAATGGCTTTCTTCATAGGATGTTACTAGGCTATTGGCCCTGGGGCCGTTGTAAGCCTAGCCAAGAGTTTAACCCATGTTTAGACAAGTATGCACCCAAAGCCCCTGGCCAGCAGGGACACAGGTGGAATCCCAGGGGTGTATTTTCTGTTTCCCATCCAGTTATCCAGGTTGTGCTTAAAGAGAATTAATGAGGTACTCTGCTTGATGTGGAGAGAGAGAGTCTGTTCCACAGATGGGGGAGTCTCTGGGACACAAATCTGTCCTGCCAACAAGTCCTATTGATATCACAGACCAGGTTGAGGTCATGAGTATGGGTTGCTGGAGTGGAGCTTGACTTGCGGAAATGCAGCAGTTCCATCAAAGCGAGGTCTGAGATTGCTTTGTATGCCAGACAGAGGTCACCCCTGAGGAGCCTATATAAAACTGGGGACAGGGCATTTAGCCTGTCTGTGTAGGGTATATGTTTGTGGCCCTGGATCCTCCAGGTGAGGATCCTCTGTGGTCTCTTCAGCTGCTGTATGTGCTTTGCGAGGTACATGCTGAAGGGGGTATTGTACTCAATAATTAGCCTTATAAGGGAAGAATACAGGGATGTTATGACCTCTTTGTCCCTGGATGAGATACCCTTACTTATGAGGTGAGCCATGTAGAAAGCTTTCTGTACTACAGAAACAACATGGTGGTCAGAATTCAGGTTGCTATCAATCTGGGTGCCCAAATCCTTCACTACTGATTGCATACTTAGGACGTTGTTATTAATGTGATAATATGTGGGGATGTCACTCTCCCCATAGGGACCAACAGTTCCTGTTTTTAATGTCTGCAGGTTGAGAAAAAGGTATGGTTGGATAGTTTTTCAGTTTATAATTAGATTGAATGTAATCTGGTGATTTCTTTTTTTGTCTAAGTGCAATATGTGTAAAAGGCAAGTATCAAACCAACAAAATCTGGTACCTCTTTTTTTCTCATTTGCTCCTTTGCATGTGGGCATTATAAGTTTTTTTTCTAAGGTTAGGAACGTAACAGGAACTAAAATTAATGGAAGACAAATCATTTCTAGAGGGAGATTTGATTGTGAATCATGTGGGGTAAGTGTTTATTATTGGGTGTGGTTGTACTATTACTAAGTGTTATGTGGGCCAGACAAAGCGAAAAGTGAAAGTTCGAATTCTGGAACATCTGGGGGATATTAAGACATGTAATTTAAAAAGTCTTGTGGCAGAGCATTTTTACAAGGTTTGCCAAGGTTCTGATGCTTGTTTTTTTTTTAAACCTATTTGTTCAGGGGGATGATTTTGCTAGTAAATTAAGTGAACTAGAAAGTAAAATGAACACAAGCATATGCTTCCCATTGTGTCCTAGGAGTTTAAATTTGGAAGTAAATTTAACTTGTTAACTTTTTAGATGAAATGAGTTTGTTGAGTAAAGTTTAAATTAATAAATTTTATTTAAAGGTTTTTATATAAAAAGTTATTCAAAATTTAATATAGATTAATTGAAGTGTATTAAATAATTGATCTGAAGTAGGAAGACTTCATTTGTCTGCAACCTGTGGGATTCGGATCCGACATCGGATCCGAGCCGGCAATTTATAAGCTTTAGGATCCTAGCTCCTCCCTTTACCCATAATCCCCTGCTAAGCCCTGACTGACCTCAGATTTCGTTTGCCGCGTTCAATAGCTGACAGGAATTTCGAGCTCCATAGCGAAAGGAAATTGGTGACATCTTTTTTGCTTATATTTTTTCTTATATAGTTAAAGTGTGTTTGTTTAGGCTTAGTTAACCTTCTCGGGTGTTCGTTTAGTGTGTGTTTGTTGTGTGTGTGTTTTTTTTTTTTAGGGCCTGTTAGGGCGTAGCTATGTCTGAAGCCCCCAAGGCTATATTTTCTAAATGTACCGAGTGTGGCCATAAGCTTTCCCCGGCTGATGGCCACACACTGTGCGTTAGATGCCTGGGGTTGAACACCTGTCATCTGGTTGTACCATTTGTGCAGGGTTCAACCCCCGGGCTTTAAGGGAGCGGAGGTCGAAGTTGGTTGTGGCGGGACTTCTCCCTTCGGAATCGGCTTCGGCCTCGGCCCCTGCTATCCACCTTACTCAGCCAGTGGCTACTTCGGTCTCCCTTCCTCTGGCAGGGACTCAATCTCCCGCTAAGAAACCAGAGGATAGGGAGACCAGGAGGGAAAAGGAGAGGCACAGAGAGGGGCACCATAAGCGGCGGGCTGAGGCCTCTGTCCCGCCGCCTAAGCGTGCTTCCCCTCTGGCTTCTAAATCTCCTCCTCCTCGGCTCCGATCCCTTCTGTTCTCTCCCGGACCCGAGGAGGTGGAGACTAGACCTTCGTCGAGGTCATCGAGGCGACACTCTAGATCCACCTCTGTGGCCTCGTCGAGGTCAACTTTTTCTATGTCGGACGCTGATATGGACCGGATGATGAGGCGATTATCCAGGCCCAGATGCAGATGGGCGTGCTCCTGCCCCCCTCCCCATCCGGGAGGGGCCTCGACCCCTTTTTTTGCCCCCATAGCTCCTTCTCCGACCCGACTCCCGGGTTCGGAGCTGGGCAGCTTTGGACCCGGGGGTGGGTCGGATCCGACTGGTCGGCACACCTCGGATACGATCCCTCCCTTGAGTGCTTCGGGTACTTCGGACCCGACTTCTCGGATCCGTGGGCCTAGCCTCGGATCCGAGGGAGCCGGTGTCTCTTCGACTCCCTCTAGGTCGGAGCGCACCAGTATCTCTGATCCGACGGTCTCTACTCCGGTTCTGATCCCTTCGTCGGATCCGAGTGGGGGTCGGCTCTCGGGTCTTAGAGAAGTCGGCTCCCCCTCGGCCTTCGACGTTGTGGAGAGGGTTCTGTCGAAGACATCCGGATCCCCGGTCCCTGTCTCGGCTCCATCTCGCACTCCCTCGCAGCTGGGCCAGGCTCCCATCAGCCGGTCTCAGGGACAGCCCGCCTCAATGTCCCAAGTGGTTCCTTTGGAACAACTGGTTGCTGGCGAGGACTCCTCGGACTGTCCCCCCGAGGAAGTGCCTCGTAAGCATAAGTGTAAGAGGAGGCACGTGGACTCCCCCGAGTCTATTACTGAAGACACGGACTTGGAGGAAGGGGAGGGCTCCCCAAGATCACCCCCAGAAGATGTCTCCTTTGGAGACATTATGGAAATGTTAAGAATCAGGGGGGGTGGTCTGCCCCCAAGGCCTCCTTGGACGAGTCTGTGTTCTTGGAGGCATTGAGGCAGGCCCGTCTACCTCTTGGGTGTCCCCTCCTGCCGACCCTGTGGTGGACCTTATTGCCACCAGAGCGTGGAAGGACCCGGACACCGTAGAACCTGTTCCCAAACGTCCGGACCGGATTCTTAGTCCCCCATCGGACCGTACACATTGGAGTAAGGGGCCCCCAGTAGATGCCATGCTGATGGCTGCAGCCACAAAGAGGGAATTGGCTCAGGAGAGTCCCTCTATGCATCCCTCGAGCAAGGAATCCCGCTCAATGGATCGCATTGGGAAGCGAGTCTTTAGTTCAGCAACCTTCTCCCTGAGGGCGCTGAACTATATGGCACACGTGATCAGGATGCAGCGAGACCTGATTAAGGAATACGCTGCATCTCCCCCGGAGTCCATGTCGGCAGAGGACAAACAAGTGTACTCCACCCGTATGGCCACTCTCAGAGTGGTGTCTAATACTTCTATGCGGCTCTTATCTCACGCAACAGAGGGAGCCGCTAGAGCTAGCAGATCGGGCCTTGTTATGAGACGCCAGGCCTGGCTCCGGCACTGTGACTTTGCGGAGCCCTTCAAAGCGACCTTCGTGAATGCCCCCTTCGATGGTTCTGCCCTTTTTGGCAAAACGGTTCACGAAATGCTTGTCCACAGCGAAAAGGACGGGAAGACGCTGTCTGCCGTCAGACTCCGCTTCTCAGCTCCCCAGAGGTCCTTCTCGAAGAACCAAAAGGGACAGAAGAAGATGTGGTTCCAGAAATCGCAGCAATCCCAACCTGCTCCGGACAACCAGTCCTTCCGTGGCAGAGGAAGACAGGGAGGTCGCCGTCCTAGAGGCAGAGGGGCTCCTAGGAACTTTGGGTCCAGAGAACCTTTCTCTGACAGACCCACGCAGCACCCCTGATGGGTTACCCGGCTGCTCCTCTCTGGAGGCAGTCGGGGGGCGTTTTTCGAGGCACCTGACATCATGGGAGTCAATCACGTCAGACCGTTGGGTGCTTCGGGTGATATCCAGAGGCTATTCAATCCCCCTTCACAGGATTCCCAGATCCAAAAACCTCCCCGATGTACCACCCGATCAACAGAAGGTAGCAGCTGTGGAAATCGCACAGCTGCTAACAAAAAGAGCCATCCAACACGTCCCCCGAGATCAGACCGGATCAGGATTTTACTCCAGGTTCTTCTTGGTGCCAAAAAAGATGGGGGACTTAAGACCGATCCTAGACCTGTCACAACTGAACCTGTCTGTAACCAAACAAAAATTCCGGATGGTCACCTTACAATCTATCCTCCCCCTTTTGCGGGAGAACGATTGGATGTGCTCTATAGACCTCAAGGACGCGTACTACCACATTCTAATGGACAGACAGTCCAGGAGGTTCCTTCGCTTCCGGCTGGGAGCCAGTCACTACCAGTTCAGGGTCCTTCCCTTTGGTCTCACCTCTGCCCCCAGGGTGTTTACCAAGGTACTTGCAGTGATAGTGGCCCACCTGAGACTCCAGGGAATACAGGTGTTTCCATACCTGGACGACTGGCTCCTTACAGCGTCATCAAGGCATCTACTGTGCTCAGCCAGGGACTATTTCCTTCATATAGCCCCTCGCCTGGGTATCACCATAAACCGAAATCTTCCCTGGCCCCCACACAGCTTATAGATTTTATAGGAGAAAGATTGGACACAAGAAACATGCGGGCATTCCTCACTCTAGATCGACTGTCCAACCTGAGGTGTCGTATCACGGCCATCTTAGAATCTTCTCCGACTGCAGCTATGGTCCTGAGGGCCCTAGGTTCAATGGCGGCAGCCATCCCACTCCTCCTCCATGCTCGACTACACATGAGGATCCTTCAGTGGACCCTCCAGGTCCAATGGTCCCTGCTTTACCTTCCTCTGAACAGCCCGATAGCCATCAGCAGAGCATGCAAGAGCTCCCTGTTCTGGTGCCTCCAGTCGACGGACCTCCTGACAGGGAGACCCTTCTTGTACTGCATTCCCCCTAGCCACAGTGACAAGGACGCTTCTCGCCTCGGGTGGGGGGGCATTCAGCGGGCAGGATTGTCCAAGGCACGTGGAACAGTTCAGAGACCTCCCTGCATATAAATGTTCTGGAGATGAGGGCAGTGCTATTAGCGTTGCAAGCACTACACAAGCCTTCTTCCTGTAGGAACTATTGCTATCCAGACAGACAACATATCGGTAGTCTGGTACATCAACAAACAGGGGGGAACCAGGTCCTACCCCCTTTGTCGAGAGGCCATGAGAGTATGGGAATGGGCAATCTCCACCAACCGCTTTCTTGTGGCAACGCACATTCCGGGAAGGTCCAACATTCTAGCGGACAAGCTCAGTCGCACCATTCTTTCCCCTCACGAATGGTCTCTCAATTCTCTAGTAGCGAAGAAGATTTTTGCCACCTGGGGGCAACCCTGTTGCGATCTTTTTGCTTCTCCCTCAAATGCCAAATGCGACAGTTTCTTCGCTCTACTTCCCCCGTTCGGGGAATCCCCGAGAGACGCCCTGGTGCATGCTTGGCCTCCTGGTCTCCTATACGCTTATCCTCCTCTTCCTCTAATGCAAAAACTATTACAGAAAGCCAGCAGTTTGGGGAGCAGAATGATTCTCATTGTCCCATTCTGGCCTCGTCAACCATGGTTCCCTTATGTATGGTCTCACCGAGTGAATCCGCCCTGGATTCTAGATACAATTCCGGATCTCATTTCCCATCCTCAGGGGCTTCCAATCCCGAACATTCACACTCTGAAATTGACAGCTTGGCTGCTCCAGTTCCATCCCTAATCAGGACTCCCGGTATCTCTTCACCAGTGAAAGCCATCATAGTGGCTGCCCATAAACCTTTTACTAGGAAGGTTTATCGAAGCAAATGGAAGTGGTTCTCTATTTGGGCGGAACATAAAAATCTTGATCCCTTTTCCGCGCCGCTGTCTGCGGTACTAGACTTCTTGACAGACCTTTTCCAACAAGGAGCAAGCTCTTCGACGGTAAAGGTACAGATGGCAGCCATTTCTCATTACCATGTGGGTCATGACTCGACACCTCTCATGGCTGCAAAAATTTGTAAAACCTTTCTTAAGGGTGCTTTCCTCTTAAGACCTCCTGTTAAGGAAGCCGTACCACCTTGGGACTTATCTTTAGTGCTGCAGTCCCTAACCACTCCTCCTTTTGAACCTGCAGCCTCTGTGGACTTGAAGTATCTTTCCTGGAAAACTGCTTTCTTAGTGGCCATTACGTCAGCTAGAAGAGTTTCAGAACTCCAAGCTCTGTGCGTCAAACCACCTTATCTCTCCTTTTTTCCTGATAGGGTCTCCCTCAGGACCAATCCTTCCTTTCTTCCAAAGATTGCTTCCAAATCCAGTATTAACCAATTTATTAATTTGCCAGTTTTCTTTTCCAAATATAAAAACAAAGGAGAATATAAACTGCATTCCTTAGATGTTCATAGACAACTGCGTTTCTACATTCACAGAACAGCTGGTCATAGACAATCCGATCAACTGTTCGTCTCCTTTGCAAAATTCGCACTGGGTAAGGCAGTCTCTAAGGTCACCTTGTCAAAGTGGATTTCTAATTGTATCTTGCAGGCTTATGACACCTCAGGAAGGCCAGCTCCTCAGGGAATTACAGCACATTCTACAAGAGCAGTATCTACTTCTGCTGCCTTTAAATCTACAGTACCATTAGATGATATCTGTGCAGCAGCCACTTGGACCTCATCTCATACTTTCATTTCACATTACAAAGTGGACGTTGTTTCCAGAGGGAGAGCATTCTTTGGCTCTGCGGTGCTCCGGAACATCCTTCCATGATGGCCGCCCAAGATCCAGGTAGCTGGGGACTCTGTCCCACAGGTTGCAGACAAATGAAGTCTTCCTACTTCAGATTAAGAAGTTATGTACTCACCATAACGTTCCATCTGAGTAGGTGACTTCATTTGGATGCAACCATCCCCCCCTCCATCCCCCTGACCTTTCAAGGCACTATTAGTCCTGGTTTACCCAGGATTCTGTTATACTGGTATTCACAGGGCAAACTCAATCTGAGGTCAGTCAGGGCTTAGTAGGGGATTATGGGTAAAGGGAGGAGCTAGGAGCTCGGATCCTAAAGCTTATGAATTGCCGGCTCGGATCCGATGTTGGATCCGAATCCCACAGGTTGCATCCAAATGAAGTCACCTACTCAGATGGAACGTTATGGTGAGTACATAACTTCTTATTTAATTGTGAATTAACTGGGTCTAACCTGTATATAAGTGACCTTTTATTGAAGGTTCATTATCCTGAGAAGGTGAATGGCCCGAGGTACCAGATTTACTTGGAATAAACTAAGGTGGTTGAACAGCCTTGTGAATTTTTGTACTTTGTTGGTTTGATGTTTTTGTCATATTTTTTGAGTGTTTAATGATGTCAAAAGGCAAGTGTGTCAGCACATGCAATGTGGAATATAGGTGGAATTTAAATATAGCATGCAGTTAATGGTTAGATGTGTTTTTCTTATAGGTACTGGTTTGTTTACAGTTCTGCTTGTAGTCTGGTTTGCCTGGGTATGAAATGAAGTCGCTTCTGGTGGAGTTAATACTTTTGCACCAACAGTGATTCGTTTTGGAATATTTTGTGTTACTTTGTATTTATGTGACCTTGGAGTTGGTATGTACAAGTCAAGGTAGTGCAGGGGGGCTTTATCCCTCTAGAAAAAAGATTTATTTTAATGTGTTTTATGATCAGATTGTTGGTGATTGTGCAGTTCAGCAGTTGTGTAGCCAGGGGGAATTATTGGATTTGGTGCTAATTTAGGTCAGCGTTGTCCTATGTTACCTCTCTCCCTCTCTCTCACAGACACACACAGACACACACACACACGTTTAGCTATATACAGATTCAATGATGTGAACAGTTTCCAGCAGGAAAATTATTTTCTATGGGACCTGGGTATTCAAGCTCCTATGCAGAGGAGGAAATATGTCCACAAATAAAATACCCTAGGGAAGCCAAGAACAAATGGATGACCAGGTAGACTGCCTTAATAAAGGTACGGTGGGATGTCGGTGAAGAAGCTGGGCTACCGGTAAAACCTTGAGAAAGGCTGTGCGTACCCGAGGGCTTGTGATTGAAGGCTGAGTAAAGCCTTTAGAAAGGCTTCGTATACAGGTCGTAGTTCCGGCTGGTCAGGTCACATGGTGAGAGGAACCGCTAGTGTGGCAGCTAGAAATCAAAGATGAATCACACAGAAAAAAACAGGTAAAACAACGTAAATGTGGCTCGGCTAAGGAGCTCTGCTCGCCGTGGTGGCAAAACATCAACGTAGTCGAAGTTCAGATTCTAGAAGGTCGTACTTTATTGAAGTAAAAAGTACCAGAAGTACAATCACCATTGAAGCGTAGTTCCTTAATGGAAAGAGTGATCCTGAGGATTTCCTTTTATAAGAGTACCTGGGGGTGTGTCAGTGGGAGCCAATCAAGTGTGGGTGAAAAAAACCTTTATTGTGATTGGGCATGACAACTTGACATCACACCTTACAATCTGATAGGTTAGATATCCTGAGCCAGCTCATACATGGTTAGTAGAATCACTTTAAACCTACAATAGTGAAGTTCGGAGATTAGCTAAAATTTGCTAAAAAAATGTAGTTAACTAAAAATAGTCTTGCTGGAAAAAAAATATCAACCCTTGCTGGTAAAATACATTGTTAGGCTACACTTTTGGAAATCATCGTCAGGATGGTGGACAACCTAAAAGAGCATAATAAGCATTGCCGAGCATACTAGAGAAATAGTGTACAGTTTAGTAAAACATGAAGTAACCAATAAGTATATGATGGGAACAGAGATGTAAATGGATTTACTTTTAAACACTGAAGTGCACAAATTTTGAATGGCTGATGATTGATACCAAAAGATCAAAAATCAAAGCAGAGAAAAAGCAAAACACTTGCGTTTTTTGGTGTAGGACAAGCCCCCTTGCACCCCCACACCCCCTGTTAATTATCTATACCAACTCTGAGATCGCCCTATAGTGGGGAAAGGGCAATTTCTCCAGTCCCCACTGTGCACAACCTTGCATGGTGTGGCAGAAGCGATCAGATGAGTTTTGATCACTTTTTCACAGGTTCATAGGTAAGTATGTACATTCGATTATATAGAGTGTTTCCGTGTAAATAATATTTCCCATATGTACAAGAGAAAAACAGCAAATTAGAAACTGTGCAAGCAAATAAATGAATGCAGTTAACTGCCTTAATTTTAGGAATAATTTTCAGATAGAATGTTGGTACTGAAGAAGGCAGTAACAAATATTTATGACATGGGTGCAGAGGCCAACATCAGGTTATGATTTGAGCAGCTAGTAGTAATGTTAGAAGCTGTTTTAGGAATTAGCAGAGTCAGACTGAAAAAAAATGCTTATACCAAGGTTCTCATCTACATACATTAGACACACAGCAAGTTTAGGAGCGGATAAACTATATAACTAATAGGAATCCAGTTAAGTATAACCAATTAGAAGCTGGCTTAGCAGTTACAGGAATGAATTATTTTGATATTATAAGAGGTAGTATTGTTAAGTATAACCTGCTTATATTTATCAGAAGTTTTTGATTTGGTCTCAACTGTTCTTCCATAGAGGTTTATTTAGCTGCTGTTTACTTTCATTTTGAAGAAGCTCACATTTACTTTGCTCCTTTACTTAAGGTCTATAACGCCTTTTTACATGGTATTTGTACTTTAAACTTCATTTTCTATGCCTTATCCCTCTATGGGACATTTGCTTTGTGCTGGAAACTCTCTCGTATTCATCCTTAGAACCAGGTGGCTCCACAGACCTGAAGTTTCTGTCCTGGAAGATTTTCTTTTTAGTAGCAATCTCCTTTGTCAATAGTATTTCAGCATTGCAGACCATTACTATCACGCTGCCATACCATTTTTTTTTATACAAGGAATGTGTGAAGCTCAGAGCAAACCCGTCCTTCTTGCCAGAAGTTGCCACAGTTAAATTGGAATTAGTTGACCGCCATACTTTTTCCTTGAATATTTTAAGTTTGATAAATATATTTTGCATTGTTTGCATGAATGACCACATATGGCTCAGTTTTTATCTGACTAGACCTCAATCTCTCTACAAAGACGACTTGCTGTTTGTGTTCTTTTTAAGTGTAAATTTAGTAGGACAGTTTCTAAGCTCACATTTTTTCAGATGGCTAGACATTTATATTGAGTTTTGACACAGTAATTGGGAAAAGTACCAGCTGGATGACATTTACCTTTCCAGCTGTTTTTGGAATGATGTACCAATCACTTGTATTTTTCTCTCTCTCTGAAGTAAAACTATTTCATGTCTTTTTGAGTTTAATACCTCCTCTTGTGTCCCCAGTAATATATTTTTCTCACTCGTACTCCACAATGTACTACTACATTGTCTCATCACTAGTAAGCATTATTGCTTTCTTATCCCAGTGTATCATGTCCATCACTGATCAATGAAAAACTCATTAACTGCCTACCACCCATACCTGTTAACTCTCTGGATTTTCACAGAATGTCCAGATTTTTGCCTCATTTTTGGTCTGTTCCTCATAAAATCTGTTGTTTTCAGGCAAATCACTGGGATGATATGAGGACTGAAGTCACTATGATACGCATTTGAGTTTCAGACTTCATATCCTTCAGAAAAATGCATGCTAAGCAAATCCTATTATTGTAGAAATTTTCTAAGTTTATAAGAGCAGTATTTAAAGGCTGTCTCTGTTTTGGACCTTTGTTGCCCCATTATGTCGGGCTTTGTCCAAATTTCTTGTGCTAAGAGGTTGAGAGGTTTGCCACCACCTCTTAGTTTTATAATATCTCAGTCCCTTACTCCAAGCCGACAGTGTACTTTCACCAAATCTTCCAAAGATTCCAGGGCACCTTGACTTTTATTATACTTCCCTAGCTCTAAGCCTATAGTGTGATATACTGCCATTCCTCAGCTACTAGCTTGTATTATTGTTCCATAATACAGGTCCCAGCTATAGGAAAAAATCTACAGTTGCTTAAAATATCCACGCACAGGATTCATCCCTGAATGTCAGAGCTATTTTTTTTTTCGTTAGGTGTCGGTAATTGTCCTTTTTGTCTTTTTTCAACATTTGTGATCTTTATATATTAATGGCTTTGCATGTACTGTTAGCTTTCTCTCTTTTTTTTTTTTTTTCCTAAAGTCACTTTCACAGTGTTCCAGTGTTCCTGCTACAGTGGTCTGTCACAGATGTGAAGTGCATCAACATACCTTTCAGCCTCTGTGTGCTGGATGGGGAAACAACAATACCCTAAGGCAAGAGCAGCTTCACTTAGTGACCTTGTCTGCAGTGAGCATTAACATCTGTGTGACTGGTGGCTGCGTTTATCTTGCTTGTTATTGTGCTATGTCGATTCACCCAGGTGGTGATTAATTGAAATTAGTACGCATTATTTATAGTGCCTTACTGTGCCTTATAGTGCCTGGTGGCAGTAATTAATATTGTTACTCTTAGCACATTACATGAGTACTGTACCTAGTTAGTTGTAATTTTGTCACTCATTGCACACACCGACATGTAACCATCCTTTCCATCTAGTATGCAGATTTTCAGTTCTTGGTCATTCCTGCACTAATAGGCATTTTGAATGCACAAACTTGATTTCAAACTACTTTTCTTTACTTTGAAACAAGAACTAGTACATTATTGAAACAGTTGCAAAACAGTTTGGTACATTTGAGTACTCAGTGACTGTGATGGGAGAAGTTCAGTGCAGAAAATGACTAGTTCATAGGTTCATAGGTTGATACTAGGCTATCTGCCCTAGGGCATTTATAAGCCAAGCCAGAGTGTGTTTGGCTTTCGCCACCCTTTTAGATTAGTTGACTGTGCCTCTGTATAGAAGGTAGCCCTTTTAAGATTTGTTTACTGTACCTCTGTCAAGCAGCGACACAGAAGAGATCCCAGGGGTAAACTTACGATCTCCCATCCATTCATCAAGGTTTCTCTTGAAGAGGGTCAGTGAGGGGCTCTGCCTGACATGGATTGGGATTTTGTTCCAGAGTGAGGTGAGCCTCTGGGATATGAATCTGTCCCTCCAGCATGTCCTATTTATTTTTGTGCTGAGGTTCAAGTCCCTGGAGCATGTAGCTCTAAGGGATTTAGATTTCCTGAGGTGAAGCATGTCCATTAATTCTGGGTTGGACATGGCTTTATACGTCAGACACAGATCGCCTCTGAGTAGGCGGTACGCAACTGAGTAGAGCTGGAGTTTCTTTAGCCGAACTGCATAGGGCATCTGTTTGAGCCCCTTGATCCTCTTGGTGGGATACTTTTGGGGTATTTCCAGTCGCTGAAGGTGTCGGGTAAGGTACATCCCAAACGGGGCATTGTATTCAATTATGGGCCTGATAAGTGATGAGTAGAGGGGCACAATGACCTCTCTTGATCTAGATGTGAAACCTTTCATGATAAGGTGGGCTGTATAGAAGGTCTTTCTAACCACTTTGGCAACGTGATTGTCAAAGGAGAGATTGCTATCTACTTGGGTCCCCAAGTCCCTAATTACTTCTTCCATACTTAATGGATTACCACCTATGTGGTAATTTGTGGGTACATTGTTTTTTCCAAAGGGGATGACTGTGCACTTTTTGGCATTTAGCTTTAGGCCATGGCTCTGGCACCAGTAAGTCTGACATTTCCGTAGCATCTATCAGGGAAAAGTATTTGTTTACTGTTTGAAGCTGAATATGTAAAACTGCATTGTCTGTAAGCTGCAGTAGAAACATTTCAGGTAGAAATGGAAGAGAATGGCTAGCAATGCTTTGGGTGTGTGATATCAGTTAGTTTTTTTGTATAGATGTCTGCTTTCCACCTTTGTATTATTACTTGCAGTCTACCCTTGAAGAGGGTCTGTGATATAACACATCACGGTATTTTGTCATTGTCACTGTCTGCTGATGCTGCTACACTAACTTAAAAGACCCTTGCTTACATTATCAGCCCACTGAATATGGCGGGAAGCTGTTAGAGCTGGGATTGCCTATGAATTCATTTTGGGTGCCAGCTACGGTGTTAATAGGTTTAAGGGACATAGCACAATTATAATAGGAATGCAGCCTTATTGGCTGTTTTGACATTATTTGTCACTACATCTTGGCCACTCTCTTGTTCCCTTTAATCCTAGTGTACTTGGAGTGTTTTTATTTGTTTATTTGTCCTTTGATAAACAGGAAAATCTGACTGAGCCAATGGCCTGTTCTCAGTGTAGGGCCGGGGGGAAAAAAAATCTCCATAACATATTTAAAATCATTCAAAAAGTAGTTGAGTAATTATATACAAGGGGAGAAAAGACTTGCAACAGATAAAACTCTTTACAGTAAATTGGGATGTACTTTATGTACAAGGGGATAAGGGCCCATACAACAGATTGAAATGCATTTACAGAATATTGCTAGGAGAAACTGTGGTCAGGGATACAAAATGCACTGCAAGTAACAAGACACTTTGCAGAAGTGGATAGCTGTGTCAAGTAAACTAATGTATAGCTATCCAACAGTGACTGTATTTCTAGCAATATGTGGAGGTGAGAAATAATAGCGTATTCTGCTGCCAAAAGAAAGAGAGAGAGAAATGGAATGTGTGCAGGAAGAAAAATTAAGGACATGGAAAGAGAGTTGATTAGTATTAGAGAGCTGAGAATGTTATAGAAGGACACGAGAGAGGAAATACAGTAATAAGTGTCAGCTACTAAGATGAAGAGGTAAGAGAGCATCCATTGATAGGTACATAGGTGTGTACTAGGCTAATGGCCCTGGAGCCTTTGCAAGCCTAGCCCATAGGATTACCCTGGCATCGTGCCACCTGACCTTAGTTCCCAGTGCCTCTGTCAAGTAGAGCCACTGCAGTGATCCCCAGGGTGAATTTTCTATTTCCCATCCACTCAAGATTTCTCTTGAAGAGGACCAGTGAGGTGCTCTTTTTGACATGTATGGGAAGTCTGTTACATAGCATGGGCAATCTCTGGGTTATGAATCTGTCCCTCCAGCATGTTCTGTTGATTGTGGTAATGAGGTTGAGATATCTTTAAAGTGTGAGCTACTTTTGATATTAGGCCATTACTACCTGCTAAGATATAGAAGTGTTAGTGATTCAGAGTGTGAAAGACATAGTAGGTGGTCATGCATCCATTATGAGGATTATGAAGGACAGGCCTAGAAGTTGTATGTTTTTGTTTAGATTGGTCTTGAAGTTGGAAAGGTTGCTTGTGTGCTTAAGGTATAAAGACATGAGTTCCAGGAGTATGATACATAGCTGGAACATCGAGAATTCCTGTCGGCAGGTGTGGTTTGTAGGTTTTAAGAAGCCACAGTGCTGAGTAATAACAAATTGAGGAGTACTTGCTGATATTGCTGTTTTATAGCTTTTGTTGAACTCTCGATTGCTGAGAGATAAGGAGGGTCATTACATTTGATATGAGCCTGGTCTACACAGAATATAGTAAACCTCCCAGCAGATGTTGTTTGTTCCCTATTGGTTACTGAGTTGTTTTACAAAAGTCTTAGCTGCTATTGCTCTTCTTGTGAGCACCATGCTCATAACTGTGCATAACTGGAGGGTCCTGTGGCTGTGCTGTGGTGGGACACATACCTTTTTCATTAATCTCCTTGATCCTGTTTTGAATTGTTGTTGTACCTCACTTCTCTGGTAAACCTAGCATTTTTATGATTGTATATCGAAGACATGTTTAGTTAATATTTTTCTCCTTCTTCTTTAGGTACAAGGGTGTCTGCATTTGATCAACTTGTGCTTACACTGGCATGGGACAGAGTTGACATTGCCAAAAATCATATATTTGTTTATGGACAACAGTGGCTGGTATAGAAACTTTTTTTTTACTGATTGTTCAGAAAGCTATCTAACACTTGTACAAAATATGTCAAATTGATTTCCCAGAATAATGTGACTGCTGTTTTAATTTGCTTCACTAAAACTGGAATGAAAGTAATGTGGCCAGCAACTTATAGAACATGTATTTGAATATTAAAATTAATCCTTTTTCCTTTTTGCTAGAATATTGTTGTTCTTCAGACTCTAGGGTTCTTTAGTTTTACACTGTTAAAAAAAAAATCTCCCAAGACTGAAACCATATTATTTGGATGTCTTCATATTTACTTTTTTATGGTACATTTGTTTGTGTAAGTAGCTGTCCTGAAGTAATTGCTGTTTGTGTGCAGGTATGTTAGGTTTGACAGTAGCATATGCTATGAGTTGTACACTGAAAAAGAGGAGTGGGCTGCCATCATACCTCTCAAATGTACAGATTTTCGCCTCCTATTTTTGGTCTATTTTTCATAAAGTTGTGTTTTTTTCTGGCAAATCACTGGCAATTTATTAAAGTCAAATAATAATGACAGACGTGAGTATCAGACTTCATACCCTTCATAAAATTCATACTAATGCAAAACCTGTTATTCTATCAACTTTCTAAGTTTGTAGGAGCAATATTTAAAAATTGTCCCTATTTTTGGGCCTTTGTCCCCCCATTTTTTATGGCTTTGTCCAGATTTCTTGCTGTAAGAAGCTGAGAGGTATGGCTGCCATCATCTTGCTGTTTCACTAGCTAGGCAGCAGTCATGCCATCAGTCAAAAAGGACAAGGCACCAAGGCAGCACAAGCTAACATAACATTGACCAAACAGCTGTAACCAAAAACAAGAGGGGTTGGAGGGGAAGGACACTGATATTATAGAGAAAGGAATGAAGTTGAACATGTATTGTTAAGGTGCATTTCTCCCTCAGCTGTACTGTGTTTGGCTTCACTTTTGTTTTTCTCAGCATCTCTTTCATTTGGATAAAGTAGCAAGCTGTGCATCTAAACCACAGTAAAAGACCCCCCCCCCCACTTAGCATCCCTTGAAGGATTGCTGTCATAAAACTCCTCAAGTCTCAGAATGGCTGTTGAGTTTCTGTTGATTGGCCATATCTATTTACCAAAAACAAGACTGCTGCATCACAGCTAAAAGTTTCCTAAAGGAAACAACCAAAACAAGATGTTCTTCCTGTTTCACTGTTGCAGTCATTACATTTGGGTTATCTGCTTGCAGTAGCCCTCAGTCGGCCTGATTAACAAATTCTTGGGTCCTAAGTTGGTTGCTGTCCCTTCTTCCACGACATCAGGTCGTCAGGGGTAATAAAACATGCAGCCGACGCCATTACATCAGTCTTTCTTGCCGTGCGGTGCTCGAAGCAGAAGCAGTTCGCAAGTGCCGGTCGGCCGACTCCTGAAATTTTCATTTTCGAGTTTCAGAACCGAAGTCTTCAACTAAAGCTAAGTAACCCATTGGGGAAAATTTTTCTTGCTCCTTACCGATGTCAGTAAAAGTTAATAATTGCATTACTTGTGGAAAGCAAATACCTCACAAAGATTTTCATTTGTACTGTATTCCTTGCCTAGGCCCTGACCACAATGTACCTTGCTGTCGGTTTTTTGCTTTATTTAATCAGCGCACTATCCGTCGTTGGTATATTTTCGCTTCTGAATATTTTGGTTCTCATTTTAATTATCCATAAATGTCGTCGGTTAACCATCCGACTACCGGGATTCTGAAAAAACACAAAGGTAAAGACAGAGACAGGCCGCCGAGGTCCAAAGCTGCCGATGACGCTTCTCCTAAGCCAGTTCACTGGTACTCAGTGAGGCGCTTTCGTAGCCCCTGATACCCACTACTTCTGACTCGCAGGCCTCTACTGAGACCCATTCGGAGTCCGGTATGCAGCGAGATGCTTCAACTGTGGAACCTGCAGATGTCTCTATCTTGGATGGATCAGGAGCCGCTGTGCAGGCACTGGCTTCTGAGGGTGTATTCAGGCCTCGGACTTGCATATTAAACCGACGCCTCCTTCTTAATTTAGGCCAAAATATCGAACCATGCCTAAGAAACCGACACCCAGGCCGCATGCTCAGGCCTGTATGCCTAAAAAACAAATAAGAATGGCTGAAGATCTTATAATTCTAATCAGGGGAAGACAACCTTCCCCTTTTAAAAGACCTAGGACTGAAGTTGTTTATGAATTTTCCGAACAGGATTCTGATTTTTCTGATTCTTCTTATGATCTGGATTTGCCCTTATCTACTTATGAGGATTCTCATGCAGAAGACTCTATTCCCTCTGTTTCCCCTCCAGAGGATTTTTCTTTGGTGAGACCTTACATACTCTAAGGGAGCATTTCCACTGGGAAAGCCAGAACTTTTCTGATTCAAAAAAGAAGCTTAGGGATTTCTTACTCCTGCCTCAGCATAGGCCTTTAGCTATACCTCCTGTACTAGACATTGTTGATGATGCCTTTTCAGAATCTAGTTTGGCTCCTGATTCTTTGCCTCCTGCTCCCAGAAAACCTGACCGATATTACAGGGTTCCTGATTCTCATAAGTTCCTTTTTAAAAATCCTATTGCGGATCCAGACAGTATTTCACAGGGACCCAAGGGACATTAAGGCTTCTACTGCTAAAAATCCTACCCCCTCTAATAGAGATTCCAGGGCGCTGGATAGATGGGGTAAGAAAGTTTGCACTTCTGCAACCTTGGCCATTAGGACTTTAAACTGCCAGTTTCATATTTTAAAGTATCAACAACATGTTATTGGATTGCTTAAACAGAAAATGATGTTACTTCCCGATTCAAAGAAGGCTGCCGTTCTGTAAACAATGCTAGCCTACATCTCTCCAAATACTCAGATGAAAACTTGACCCAGAGATTATATCACAGCTTGTTTGGCAACAATTATTAGAAAAAACAACTTTATCCTTGATCTAGAATTGGAGAAGAAGTGAATAAAACTGAAAAAATAACAATTCTTCCAGGATTACAACTGATTACATGAACTTGAAGTAAGTTTCAAACAAAGGAACTGTGTGCTCAGGAATTCCTGCTCAGTTATACTGAAAATAACAAAATCTTACACTGCTGTATTATGTCGAAAGAAGACAAAAATATGGATATAACAACTACAAATACTAAACTTTCTGATCTGTCATCACCTGAGAAAGACTTAACCTCGAAAAGACAAAAGATTGTAAAACAACAAGAGCCTTTAAAGCCAGGGAATAAAACTAAACCGGAACAACTGGCAAACATGGAGGACATTAAAACAGCATTATTTCCTATTCAAGAAGCTATAAAAGACCTGGCTAACCAAGTTCAAACCTTTGGAACTTCCTGCAGTCAAATACTGGAAAGAATGGATAAATTTGAAGCAAAAATCTCAGAAAATGAGGACAAAATAGCTTTGCTTGCTAAGAAAACAGATTCACATAAAACAGATATTCAATCTATGCAAGCTAAAATTATTGATCTGGAGGCAAGATCCAGAAGAAATAATATTATCATCAGGGGAATACCAGAAAATATACAATACAATGAACTAATTCCAGTTATTATACAAATTCTCACAAATCTATTTGGTGACACGGAAATTGCAAAACAAATAACAATAGAAAGAGCCCATGAGCCCTGAGAGAATCCTATACTTCTAATGTACCAAGACCTGTTTACGCAAAAATTCTTAATTTTCAAGATGTCAATAAAATACTAATAACTGCAAAGAAAAATGGAAATTGCAAAACAAATAACAATAGAAAGAGCCCATAGAGCCCTGAGAGAATCATATACTTCTAATGTACCAAGACCTGTTTACGCAAAAATTCTTAATTTTCAAGATGTCAATAAAATACTAATAACTGCAAAGAAAAATGGAGGCTCGATTATCTGGAATAATAACAGAATTTCTCTGGCTCAAGACTTGCCCATACAAATTAGACAAGCCAGACAATCATTATCTCCTTATTGCAAGTTTTTAATTGACAAACAGATAAAATCTCAGATGAAATACTATAATGCACTATCATTTTCTGTCGAGGGATCGAAATATGTAGTTACTAACAAAAAAAAAAGCTATGTCTACCTTCATGAAAATATTTAAAACCTTACCTGCTTCTGAGAGCTTGTCTTAACTTCTGATGCGACTAGCACGTTGTATGAAGTCGGATCTACCATCTACTGCTATGCGTGGTCTCAATTTTCCATTATCTGGTATCCTGTGCGAGTTAGGCCGTTTTTAGCCTAATTTTGGGCTTCGTGGTTTGTTAGAAGCCTTTCCGAGAATTTACAACCCTTGTTTCGTCCGTCTTGGTCTTGAGGATAGCCGAAGTGACTTCTTTTTGCTTCCAGGGGCTGAGTTGTGGCACATCCGGAAGTCTGTTTGCGTGATGAGTCCCCCTTCGCGAAGCCAGCAGTCCACAAATTGACTCACAAACCCGATGGAATACCTGCAAAGACAATATAAAGTTAAAACAAATGTATACACTGTCACAAACATATAATTTACATTTGTAGAAATGTTAATACATCCAGTACTCTCCTGTAAATGTGTCAAGGTTACCTAAGCTGAGTTCTGATACCATTCCATACTTTGTATGCAACAATTGTATATATGAAAGAAATGATGTCCATAATATTTGACTGGGAACTACTCAATGGTAATCTTCAAATTTTTACACAGATAATATATTTAAAACAAAATACATTCCTATATAATTATAGTTAGTGTTATTTGTATAAGTCACGTAGTAAACACTTCAGTAAAATGCAGGCACATATGATTCCACTATATTTTCAAATGATGTGTTGCTTTATAATCTGTTTTTATACCATAGTTCAGGATAACACACAAATAACACCTTACAAAGGTCTGCATTTTTATAGTTGAATGCTATATGATTTATTAATGTAAGTAACAAGTGACTGTAATTGTTTTTTTTTTTTTTTTTCCTCAAACATTATTTAATTACTGTAGTATCATTGACATTGATGTGAGATCATATAGGACATCAAATGGATATGTTAGATCTAATGCTCTGATCTGAAAAACTTTTGTCTCACATTTGGGTTAAATGTGGAATAGTTTAAACACCCAATATGTTAAACTTGTTACTATCCCTTCCGTAAAATTATGATTAAGGAAGATAGAGGTAATCATCTTATATTTTAATCATTGAGTAACTAACTACCTGAATATCTGTTATACTGGTACCGAGGTCTGAAAACCTAAAAATTCCACTGTTTTCTTCTGGATTTACTATGCTATTACGAGTATGGATACACGCTAGGTACCATATATAAGGAGAACAAAGTTTTACATTTGCTTATAATCTAATGGGTAGCTATACATATAAAGGAGGACTATGTTAAATAGATATATTTTATAACATCATAGTTGTATTAATATGGGAGCTTGTATTCAGCAATATCTTAAAGTATTACTTTAGCAAACGGTGTGAAAATGTTACTTGTGACTAATGGCAAAGTCCAGATATCATTTATTTTTGTCTGACTCATTTTAAGTTAATATAATAACTAGAGATGTAGTTAAGTAGTGTTTGTTAGGGAATGTGTAGGTTAGGCTTTGTAGATTTAGTAATAGTTTATTCAGGTCCATTATGTTATACTTTTCACATATACACTAGCTTTGATGGTATGTACTTGCTTAGGGTATTAGTCAAGGTAATGCTGAACTGTGTTAGGGACCTGTTTAATTCCTGGTCCAGAGGTTTAGTGGTAGGCACTGGAAGGAGACGGGAATTTCAGAATGCTTTCATAAATTGTACACACTAAAAACTCAACCAAATCTATCATTTTTCCCAGATTATTAATAGCTTTTCATAAAACTAAACTTTGGGAATGTGGGAAATAGATTCATGGAATATCAAGGGAATTCAAAACTTGAAAAAGAGAAAACTGTATCTTCATATATTTCTACAAGCTAAGGCGTCTTTCATACTACTTCAGGAAACACACATGACCAATGATCAATGGACAGAAATAAAAAAGAAGAAATGGATAAGAGAAATAATAGCCTCTGAAGGGAAAACTAATAGTGCGGGGGTTGCGATAATTATTAAAAAACAATATCAAGATAAAATTTTAGAATTTAAAACGGACAAAGAAGGAAGATGATGCTATGTGATCCTCTCGACAACAGTATATGATAAACCCATTATTCTGCTCAATATATATGCACCCTGTAATAATCAACATTTGTTCTTTGCCTCACTCTATCCTATATTAAACCAATATAATAACTACTATATAATCATAGGAGGGGAATGGAATGCGTATCAAAATCCGAATCTGGATAAATCAAGCCAACATAGAACATATAATAGTCAAGTGGCGTTAACATTAACTGAACTTAAGTAAGACTTCAACTTATATGACCCCTTCTAATACTCTAATAATACCCCTAATTCCAACAATTTTATATTTTTTTCAAGCTGTCATAAAATGTGGTCCAGAATAGACTTTTTTCTAATCTCTGAAACACTGATCAATCTTGACCCACAAGTATTTATCCATGCTCGGAAACTATCAGATCACTCTAAAATTACATTGTTTTACTAACAATTCTGGAAACATTTTATCACAGAAGGGTTATAATTGGTCTTTAAATCCAAATCTATTAAACAAAAGAGAAATTATTCAGGAAATACAAGACATTCTCAAGTCTGTACTAGTTAAGTTAGACGATCACCAACATACACCTCATATTGAATGGGTGATTGCTAAAGCACAGATAAGAGGTATTTTCCTTCAAAAAGCCTCTTATTATAAAAAAATTAAACTAAGGGAAGAACAAACTTTGGAGTCTAAGATTAAAACACTAGACCAAGAATGAATGCAGAATCATAATTTACAAACAGAAACAGAACTTTTAAGATGTCAGAAGGATCTATTTCTGATCCAGAATAATAGATTATCATTCTGTGAAACTAAAATATTGGCAACTTACGCTAATCATATACAAACTCCATCAAGGGCTTTATCAAGAATTATTAATCAATCTAAATCACCCTACCAAATTCCGGAATTATACTATAAAAATAAAACATATACGAAATCTAAGGATATTATTAACATTTTTGAACTGATATATGCCAAAATCTATGGAGATCAAACTGAATTACCTACAAGTAAAAATTATACAGATTTCCTACAAAAGATTAACTTCCCAAAAATCGACGAGAAGCTACAGAGAGATATAGTACAACCAATTTCTATGGAGGAAATAACATCAACAATCAAAACTTTTAAATCACACAAAGCCCGGGGCCCAGATGGACTTACAGCAGAATTTTATAAAACTTTCGGCAATACGCTTGTTAAAATATTATCATATACTTTAAACTATATAATTAATAACAAAATCAATTATTTACATTTTAACGCATCCAAAACAATTCTTATACATAAAGAAAATTTGGATCTCCAAAACCCAGATAATTATAGACCTATATCACTCTTAAACATCGATACAAAAATTTTGACCTCTATTTTAGCTACCAGATTGAAGAAAATAACAAATTTAATTATTTCTAATGAACAAACTGGGTTTTTAACTGCTAGGCAATCTAGTGACAATACCTTAACACTTCATACTTAAATCTCTTATGCCAATCAAAACAACTTAAATATGTATGCCCTTATTATTGATGCACAAAAGGCCTTTGATAGAGTTAACATACAATTTCTATTTAACATTTTACCCTACTTTAAAATACCTCAAGAATGTATCCTAATATTACAAACATTATTTAATAGCACCTATACAACTTTATATATAAATAAAATGTTTTCTAATAGAATTCAAATCAGGAACGGTATCAGTCAAGGTTTTCCTCTATCCCCTATACTATTTAATTTATATTTAGAACCTTTATTTCTGCATATTAAACAACATGTATATCACAATGCCCCAATAATTTATGGTACCAAGATCTCTATGGCAGCTTTTGCAGATGATCTTAATATTTACTGTACAACACCTGTCTCTGATACCAAGAGAATACTATCTGCGGTCGGAGAATTTGCATTAATATCAAATTATAAAATAAACCTTAAAAAAAAACAATATATTTCCTTTGAAAACACCTAAACCCTTTTCACTGCTACCTCTGATAGGGCAAATAAAATCTGAAGGAAAGATTAAATATTTAGGTATCACGTTCTCCACAGATAATAAGGACTTCTGTCTCAATAATGTTAAACTAAAATGGGATCAAATTTTATTAGATCTAAGGAGATGAAATAACCTGAAATTGCCCACATTAGCAAATATATCAATTATTAAAATGAATGTATTGCCCAGAATGTTATATATCTTTAGATCCATGCAAGTGTTAACTACCAGTAAATTTTTCAGACAAATACACATCGAACTTGCTAAATTTATATGGGAACCTAAGAAAACTAAGGGTATGTTATGATAAATTGATGACCCCGAAAAATAAAGGTGGGTTGGATTTACCTGATTTTGGAACTTACTATTTAATTATAAATGCTTATAGACTTCTAAGAATAGCTAACTATGACATACAAAATACTAACTGGTCCCCTAACTGGATAAAACTTTTAGTTATGTACTTACCATAACTTTGGATGTATGGGATCCATCTCGCCTACATTTATAACTGATGGGTTCGGAGCCGATCCATCTGCTCCGACTCGGCCACTATACACTAGAACGAAGTCTCTCATTGGCTGGGCTACCCCTTATCCCATAATGCACCACACCTGCTTCCCCAGATCTTGTTTGTTCGCTTTCATACATACATACAGGTACAGAACACATACCAATAACTGTAACCAACCAGAGCCCTTCCAGAGGAGAGCTTAGCAAGATCAATGTTTCCTCCAAATCCAAAAGGTAGGGGGAAGGAAGGTGGGTATGTATGAATGTAGGCGAAATGGATCCCATACATACAAAGTTATGGTAAGTACATAACTAAAAGATGTAATGGGATCCTATCTCGCCTACATTCATAACTGATGGGACAGCGTCCCTAGCACCTAAAACCCCAGGTGGCTCACTGGAACACACTCCTGAGAACTGCGGAACCAAATGAAGCTCTGCCTCGGGAAGTCACATCAACCTTGTAATGAGAAATGAAGGTGTGCGGAGAAGACCAAGTAGCAGCCGCACAAATATCATCTATTGAAACTTTGGAGTGAAAAGCTACACAGGTGGCCATAGCCCTGGTAGAATGAGCTTTGAGTGGGAAAGGCAACTCTCTGCCTGACTGGGAATAAATGAAAGAGATGCAATCCTTAATCCATTTGGCAATGGTGGTTTTGGCAACTGGTAGACCTAACCTATTCTCCGCAAAGGACACAAACAGTTGGTCAGATTTTCGTGTCTGAGTGGTCCTATCTAAGTAAAAACGCAGTTGCCTGTGAACATCCAACTGGTGGAAGGTATATTCTGCTCTATTAGAAAAATTTAGAAAGAAAACTGGGAGCTCCAATGATTGCTGAATGCATAAAGGGGATGCTACCTTAGGCAAAAAGGATGGATCCAATCTAAGGGAAACTCTGTCTTTGTGAAAGATCAAATAAGGAGGGGAAGAACAGAGAGCCTGAAGCTCTGAAACACGCTTAGCAGAAGTTATTGCCACTAGAAAGGCAGTTTTCCACGACAGGAATTTTATATCACAAGTGGCTGCCGGCTCAAAGGGATGGGCAGTTAAGGAGGCCAGAACCAAATTTAAGTCCCAAGGGGGCACGGGATGAGCCATAGGAGGCCTGAGGAGCCAGGCTCCCTTAAGAAAGGACTTGCAAAGTCTGTTAGCCATTAAAGAAGGCTCTATAGCAACATGAAAATTAGATATAGCCGCCAGTTGAACTTTAAGTGTGGAGACTGAAGAGCCTGAATGAAACAATGAAGCTAGAAATTCCAAGACCTGCGGAACTGGGGCCGTAAGAGGATCAATGCCTTGCTGCTGGGCCCAACAAACAAACCTTTTCCATTTGCTGGAATACAGCGTAACGGTAGACGGCTTGTGGGAAGAAGACAAGATGTGCATCACTTCTGAAGAAAGAGAAAGATCTCTAACTAAGGATGGAAGTGGAGTAACCAAGCAGCCAGTCGCAGCGACCGGAGGGACGGATGAGAGTGTCCCGACTGATTGGACAACAGATCCGGCACTGGGTCCAGAATCCAGGGGCCCTGTACCGCATACTTCTGAAGGAATGGGAACCAAACCTGATGGGGCCAATGTGGGGCGACCAAAATCATGTGGCACCCGACATGAAGAGCCTTCTGAATCACCCTCGGGAGAAGGGGAATCGGGGGGAAGGCATAAAGCAGACCCGGGGGCCAATTGTGGGCTAGAGCATCCCTGGGGGACTGTCCCTGAGAGGGTGTCAGAGTGAAGAACTCTCTGCACTTCGCATTGTTGGGGCTGGCGAACAAGTCGCAACAAGGGAGACCCCATTTGGCGAAGATCTGCGCAGCCACACTGTTGTTGAGGGACCACTCGTGGGGCAACAGGAGAGTCCTGCTGAGCCTGTCTGCAATCACATTGGCTTTTCCCGGAATGTGCGTGGCTACTAAGAAACGTCGAGAGGCTATGGCCCAGCGCCATACTCTCATGGCCTCCCTGCAAAGGGGGTAGGACCTGGTTCCGCCCTGCTTGTTTATGTGCCAAACTACTGACATGTTTTTGGATAGAATCGCAATAGTACTTTGGGGAGAGCATGATGAAGTGCTTGTAAAACCAGAAGCACCGCTCTCATTTCCAGGATATTGATGTGAAGGTGCGCTTCGCAATCCTGCCAAGTGCCTTGGACAGACCTGTCCAGATAATGACCCCCCCACCCTATCTGGGAGGCGTCCGTGGTCACTGTGGCAACAGGGGGCTGAAGGGCGAAAGGACGCCCCTGGTCCAGGTTGGACCGACATAGCCGCCTACGGAGGTCCCGACGACAACTGTCCGTAATCAGAACTAGGTGGTTCAGGGGAAGTTCTTGGTATGACCATTGAACCGATAATAGCCATTGCAGCACCCGCATGTGCAGCCTGGATAACGGTACTAGGAGGATAGTTGCAGTCATCGAGCCCAATAACTGAAGAATCTGTCTGGCAGGAACTCGAGATTTGGGTAACAAATTTAGAACCTGTGATTGTAGAACCTGAATTCTGTCTGATGGCAAAAATGCCCGCATCCTTTGTGTCTAGCTCTGCGCCTATAAAGGTGATACGCTGAGATGGCCGCAGCACAGATTTTTTCCAATTGAAAGTGATTCCTAGCGAGAGACCCAAGGTTACTGTGGCCATCAGCGCTCGAATCAGTAGATGCTTGGAGGTGGCAGTGAGGAGCCAGTCGTCGAGATAGGGAAACACTTGGAATCCGAGACTTCTCAAGTGAGCTGTCACCACTGCCAGACACTTGGTAAACACCCTGGGGGCTGTGGTGAGACCAAAGGGCAGTGCACGAAACTGGAAATGACTGGTTCCTAGGCGGAAGCGTAAATGACTCCTGGACTCCTGACGTATCAAAATGTGATAGTAAGCGTCCTTGAGGTCTATGGAGCACATCCAGACATCCTTCTCCAATAACGGGAAAATGAACTGAAGGGTGACCATCTGGAACTTGGACTTCTTCACAAAACGATTTAAAAAGCTGAGGTCCAAAATGGGCCTTACGTCCCCTGTCTTTTTTGGCACCAAAAATAATCTTGAGTAAGTTCCTGATCCTATCTGGTCGGCGGGGACGGGCTGGATGACCCCTTTGCTTAACAGCTTTGAAACTTCTACGGCTGCGAGATCCCGTTGACTGGGTGGCACGTCCAGGATTCTCCTTGTAGGAGGAGGGGGCTTGGAAAAGGGGATGAGGTAGCCTCCGGTTACAATGCAAAGCACCCACTGATCCTTGGTTATCGATTCCCAAGCCTGTGGGTGTTTCGCAAAACGACCCCCGACCAGCTCTGGAGAAGCACAGCCGGGCCACATCCTAGGGATGTTGAGGGTAGGAGGAACCACGAAAGGAGTCATGGTCTCCAGAGTTACGGGGGCCTCTGCCACCTCTAGGGCGGCGTCTTCCTGAATCCCCCCCCCCCGCCTGCCTCTGGAGGGGGGATCACTCGGTGGAGTAGAGAAGAACTTTTGGAATTTCCTGAACCACATTTTCCCTCCTCTCTGGGCCTTGGGATAAGGTCTAGAGGGAGCGGAAAAACGGGCCCCAACGACAGTCGAGGTCTTGCCCTCCTGCTCGCACCGAGTAAGTGTGTCCTTCACCTTGGGTCCAAACAAAGAAGACCCATCAAAGGGGGTGTCGGCGAAGGAAGACTTAAAGGCCTCCGCGAGTGGACACAAGCGTAACCAGGCTTGTCTCCTAAGAGCCACTCCTGTGCCCGCTGCTCTACTCGCCCCTTCGGCTGCATAGGAAATGAGCCTCATGGTCAAGTTGACAATAGAAGATAGGGTAATCATCTGGGCGCCTACGGTCTGTGCTAACGTTTCAGGAAGGTTACCTGCAAGGGACTCTCCTAACTTCTTGAGGAGGTCCCTTTGGAGCCTTGTAAAATGACAGAGATAGTTCAGCGACCGCAGAGTAAAGGTCGCTGAAGAAAGGGTACGCTTCCCGTACCCATCCATGCTCCTAGAATCCTTATTAGGAGGATGAATAGACGTTGAAGCCTCTGCCACGTCCTGCTGAGTGGCAGATGCCACCACCATAGCATCAACTGCAACACCCTTAGTGAAGAATTCCTTCTGGGGAGGGGCTGAAAGAAACTTATTGGGCCTGGCAGGCACCGGTTCCGCCGTATCAGGATGTTCCCACACCCTCCAAGAGATTAGATCCAATAACTCATCGAAGGGTGGAGACACCCAGGAGGAGGAGGGCTGGGCCCCGAAGGCCTTGAGGAAAACTGACTCCTCAGCGGTAGGGGCTTTGGATTGCCAATCGCCTCTCTGTCTCAAGATCTCAAGGATATCCGAGAAGGAGACGTCATCCGAGGACGATTTAGGGGACCCCTCCGCATCATCGAGGTCAGTATCTGAAGTGACGGATTCATCTTGGGAATCAACGTGCTTCCTCTTACACAGTTTCTTCCTTGGAGGTTCATCCAAAGCAGATTCAGAAGGACCCCCCGGTAGAAGGGAACCCTCCAAGGGGGTATCCTCAGGCCCTGGGGCCCCACTGTCGTGGGAAAGAATGTCTCCAGAGGCACCAGTACCCAAAACTTGGGACGGTGAGGTAGAAACCTGCTGAACCGGCAAGGTCATGGCCAGCGCACTCCTCATGGCCTCAAAAGCAGGACCTCCAGACTCTGCAGAGGGCACTTGCTGAGAGACCACGGCGGTACCGGGAATACCTGTGGCCGATGCTCCGAGGGGAAGACTGGGCATCGAAGAGGCGAGCTCCACAGTGTTGCCCTCGGCCCCCACCGAGAAAGACCCGGTACCAAACCCTGACACCGAGGACAGGGTAGGAATGAAGGTCGGAGCAGAGAAACTCCGAGGGGGTCCCTGCTCCGACTGGACGATTCCGCTGCGTTCTACCTGCAACGACTCCAACGGCTCCAAGGGGGTCAGAGGAGGAATCAAATGCATGGGATGTGGAATCGGCTCCGAAGCCGCGTGGGCTGGAGCCGAGATCATTTTAGTAAAAGCTGGGGACTGGAACAGCCTCTGGATAACCCTATCCAAATCCAAATCTGACAACCTAGAGGATTTGGAGGAAACAGATTGGGGCCGAGAAGACTTCTGCCTCGGCTCCGATAAAGCAGGGGATCGGCTCCGAAAGGGTTCCAGCACTATCGGACCCGAGACCGGGACCGTTTGCAACAGTGTCGGCGCCGAAGGAGGCTCCGGAGCTGAGGGGGAAGAGTCTGAGCTGCACACCTCCAACGGCTCCGAGACCAAATGAGCTGAAGTAGGTGATTGGCCTCTCGATGCACTAACCTGCGGCTCCGACACCAATGGAGCCGAGGGAAGAAGCACCGAGGCAGACCCTTCAGCCATCGGCTCCGAAGCCATTGGAGCCGAGGAAGAAGTCGTCGACCCCTGTTTCTTAGCTGTCGGGTCCGACGGACTGGTCGGAGCTGACGATCTATGCTTCTTGGGTGTCGGGCCCGACAGACTGGTCGGAGCCGACAATCTCTTCTTTTTAGAAGCTGGAGATGAAGCCAAAGCTTCCTCAAATGAAGGCTTAATCAGGCCCCTAAGTATCAGCTTGTTTTTTCTCTCCTGGAGAACCCTGGAGGAAAAAGCGTGACACACACTGCAAGTATCCTGTAAATGTTTAGGCCCTAAACAGTACACGCAGACAGCATGGCTGTCTGTAATAGACATTTTATAATTACATTTTGTACACTTTTTGAACCCTGACTTTTGCTCCTTAGACATTTGCAGAAGAAAAAACAGGTAACTGATAGCTAGAAAAAAAACAGTAACTAATGTATGGGCTAAAGCCCTCTAACTTAAACGGGCTTAGCCCGACACAACAGGTGAAGTACACAGAGGAAGGAACTACGTGGGCTAAAGCCCTCTAACTTAAACGGGCTTAGCCCGAAAACTATTTCAGTCACACAACAAGAAAAATTAGATAAACATACAATAAGGGCAAAGGCCCTCTAACTTAAATGGGCCTTGCCCAGTACACTAGTAGCGCGGAAAAGAATAAAATTTAATTTTACACCAAACTGACCACAAACGCTCACAAAGCTGTTAAAACAGCTGTTTGTTTAAATTCTGACAGAAACCCTAGTCAAAAAAGACCAAAAGGTCAAGAAAAAACACTTAGCTCCAGCCAAGTCGAGACCACGTCCGGCTTGAAAAGCAGCAAACGAGATCTGGGGAAGCAGGTGTGGTGCATTATGGGATAAGGGGTAGCCCAGCCAATGACAGACTTCGTTCTAGTATATAGTGGCCGAGTCGGAGCCGACGGATCGGCTCCGAACCCATCAGTTATGAATGTAGGCGAGATAGGATCCCATTACATCTGGGTTATAAACATGTTGAGCATTTGAACATGAATCCCAAAGATTTACCCTTTCTAAACAGAGACATCATTAAAACATATGCTTTAATGGATCATATAAAAATTTATATATCATCATTACAAAATCTCTTTAGATCATTAAATCTATTTCAATATATGATGTTCCTACAACCCTTCCATAAAAACCCTAACCTAAGAATCAATAATCAACTTATAGACTTAAAAAACTTCCCACTTATAATAAACTTAACTCTACAAGATATATACCCATATCTGAATTATTCCGCCCATGAACTAAGACAAGAAATGAATCTCCCCAAATCATATTTACTTATATTGAGGCAGATTAAAGAATTAGCTAGTGGTTGCTTTAAAGACTTGCCTGTTAATAAAGAGAACTTAATGAAATGTTCCTCACTATGGCAAGCTCTATTACAAACTACCAAATATATAACGTCTACCTATAAACTGATAAAAGACATCAAATTTCATAATCACCTTCTTATATCGAAATATTGGAAAGAAAAATTACCTTTGGTTGAAGAAAGTAAATTCATAAATGCAATTAAATTAACAGCAAAATCAATTTCCCTCCATAAGTTAACTTTCACCCAACTTATGATATTCAATAATGCATACTACACACGCCTTAGCTTGTATAAATTCAACTCCAAGAATTCTCCCAAATGCCCATATTGTAAAGACGAAATTGCAGACCTCCTACATATATTCTGGAGTTGCAAATGTATATATAAACTTTGGAATTCCCTAAGACTACAACTACAAAAGATGGGGTATCAAAATTCAATGTTATCTTGGGAATTTATGACATTACACATTCCTCCAAATAATACACCCAGATCCCAGGTGATTGTACTTATGAATATTTTCCTATTAATGAAGCTCTATATAGCTACAAATTGCTTGAACCCAACTCAAACGTCTTGGGAAAACTTTAAGACCTTAGCGATAAAACATATATTAGCCCACAAATATGTTATCAGTAACCAAAGTAAACATCCAAATAATTTAAAGATTTGGGAACAAATTTTCAACATTATATTAGCTTAATCCATCGAAATCAGGAAATCCCATTATTATTTTATTTTAGTCTATAAAGTATAACCTTTGGAAGAACCTTACTATTACAAGAGATTATATTTGTACGGAGAACTTTGTAGATATGCTATTCAAATGGTGAAAGCATTCATGTAAATAATGTATATATTTTGTGTGAATGTTGATAGAAATTGTGTAGAAATTATTCTGTATTTTCTTTGTTAAAGCGTGTATGAAGAAGTAAAAAATAAAGATTTATTATTGAAAAAAAAAATGATGTTACTTCCTGACTTCTGAAAGTAAAGAATTACAGGATTTAATGCATTCTGCTGAACAGGGTGGAAAACATACTTTGCAATGTGGATTTGATTCATTAGAGTCCTCTTGCAGGGCAGCTGTTACTGGGTCTGTACTCACAAGGCATGCTTGGCTTATCATGTTAAAGCTAAATTGTTGGATGCTCCCTTAAATCAGGACCACCTGTTTGGCAAGAAGGCTGAGGAAGTTCTTACAAAGATGGAAGATAAAGCTAAATCTATGCAAACTGTTAAAGATTTCTTACAAGTTCAGCCTCCTAGATTTAGTAGACACTGGCCCTCTAAAAATTGGTCCTTTCCAGCCCCATCCAGGTCTTCTCAAGCGAAACCCAGACACAGCCGAAACCCCAGGTTTCAGTCCCAAGGTACACACAAAACTAGACAGTGGGGGGTTTCCGCACCCAAACCTGGGAGTAGTTAGACTCCCCTTTATGGAAAACTGTCTCAATGACTTGCTTTTAAAACTTCCAAGCACTTTCCAACTGAATGCACCTTTAGGTGAAAAGATTGGTCTGCAGGCCAAAAAGCTGGAAACTCATTACCCAGGACAAATGGGTTTTAAATATAGTGTCCCAAGGATACAGATTGCATTTCCACACGTTACCAACACCAAGCAGGTGTCCAGATCTACCCCCAAATCAGTGGGCAGAGGCCCAAAATCAAGTACTCTCTCTCTTAAACATGGGAGCTATTCAGTTGGTACCAGAAGAGGAAAAGGGGCAAGGTTTCTATTCAAGACTTTTCCTGGTACCCAGAAAAGGCAATACATGGCGTCCTATCCTGGACCTTTCTATTCTAAACACCTTTCTGGTGATTCCAAAATTCAAAATGCTGACTCTTCACCAGCTGCTTCCTATGCTAGGCAAGAATGCATGGTTGGCAACACTAGACTTGAAAAAAGCATACCTGCACATCCCTGTCAGTGAGTCTTGCAGAAGATACCTACGCTTCAAAGCAGGCTACATGCGCTATCAGTTCTCTGCACTGCCCTTTGGCTTATCTACTGCGCCCAGGGTATTCACCAGTCATTGCATTTTGCAGGCAAAGAAATATTCAAATGTACCTATACATGGACGATTGTCTAATTCAGGCAGAAAGCAAGGACATTCTTTTGAATCATCTGGCCTTTGTTCAAAGGGTACTGACTTGTCTGGGGTTCACCATAAACAAAAAGAAATCCCACCTGGTACCCTGCCAACAAATTATATTCCTGGGAGCAAGCTTGAATACAACTTCCCAGAAGGCTTTCCTCACGCCAAAGAAACAGATTCATTTGACAACTTACTTCAAACAAGTGGCAACAAAAACCCAGCCATCTGCAAGGCAAATACTGCACGCCTTGGGGTTCATGGCCTCCTGCATTCTTCTAATTCCATATGCAAGGATGCATATGAGGAAACTACAATGGTATCTCAAAAGCCTATGCTGTCAACATTCACAGGATCTAGAAGCAATTCCTATCATACCTTACGTACACCTAAAGTTCCTTTGTTGAGCAGATGCCTGCCACCAAAACGGGACTACCATTCACATTACCCCCTGCCACCCAAATCCTAACAACAGACGCATCAGACTATGCATGGGGGGCTCACCTGACAGGGAAGTGCATTCAGGCAAACGGAACCTGAGTCAAATGCACCTGCACATAAATCAAAAGGAAATGTTAGCTGTACAGAATGCTCTGACAGCCTTCAAGGACCACATTCTTCCAGGACAACTAATGGTAAAGACGGACAACACCACTGTCATGTGGTACATAAACAAGCAGGGGGGTACACATTCTTACCCCTCTGCAGACTAGCCATGTCATTGTGTCACACAGCCTTGAGTTACCAAGTGAATCTACAAGCTCAATTCCTGCCGGGAAAACTAAATACACTGGCAGACTGACTAAGCAGAAACCTCATGGACCCACACGAGTGGAAACTGGAACCAAGGATTTTCAACATGTTGACAAGCAAATGGGGGAGCCGAGATATAGACCTGTTTGCCTCCCCCAAGAACCGTCAACTGGACAAATTGTGCACAAGGATTCCCCACAAGCTAGCTTGGAAAGTGGATGCTCTATCCTTCAGCTGGAAAAACCAATCAGTTTATGCCTTTCCTCCTCTGCCTTTGCTCTCCAAGGTACTACTAAAAATCAAACAGGACAAGCCAAGGACGATTTTAATTGCACCAGACTAGCCTCACCAACACTGGTACCCACTCTTGCACAATGTGTCACGCTTGGCTCCATGGCACCTGCCTTAGATTCCTTCCCTGTTGTCTCAGCAGGAGAACCAGATTCTGCACCCTCAGCCGCAAACCTGAACCTAACAGCCCGGCTAATTACCTAATCTCTCCTTCACCATCCTTCAGTAAATCAGTGATGGATATCATTTTAGAGGCAAGGAGGTCTAGTACTAGAAAATCTTATGCTGCAAAATGGAAAAGATTCTGTGCCTGGAACCAATCTCAAGGAATGAACGCAACAGTGCCCAATTTACTTCAGATTCTGCAATACTTGACTGAGATGCTTCATAAGGGCTTGTCTTTCTCCTCCATCAAAATTCATGCCTCAGCCATTTCAGCTTATTATAGCACAGATCCTCCCCCTTCTCTCACCCACTGCTCAAGCAGTTCCTCAGAATGGCCAAAAATTTAAGGCCACCCAGGAGAGCTCCAACTCCAGCCTGGGATCTTAACTTGGAGAAATTCACTCTTCCTCCTTTCGAGCCAGCTGCTACTACAGATTTAAAATTTCTTTCCTGGAAAACAGCTTTCCTTTTAGCAATCACTTCTGCAAGAAGGGTGTCTGAATTACAGGTCCTTATGGCAGTGGAACCTTTCATCATCTTTCATGCGGACAGGGTGTCCCTCAGAACCAGTCCCTCCTTCATGCCCAAGGTGGTATACAGTGTGGCTCTTAATCAGTCCATTTATTTGCCTACCTTCTTTCCTAACCCACAGAACAAAGGGGAACAGAAACTGCACTCTTTAGATGTGCACAGACAGCTTAGATTCTATTTGGACAGGACTAAACCTCAAAGGAAATCTAAACAACTGCTGGTGGCATTTACTGCAGGGACAAAGGGGAAAGCTATTTTAAAACAAACCATTTCAAAATGGATAGGCCACTGCATTCATTTTTGCTATAAGCACCATGGAAAACCTGTTCCACAAGGCATCAGACCCCATTCAACCAGGGCTGCATCTGCCTCTACAGCCTTTCTCAGGGGCGTCCCTACTAGGGACATCCTAGAAGCTGCTACGTGGAGTTCTGTACATACTTTCACCAAGCATTATCATTTGCCAATTTTTTCTTAATCCAGAGCTGGTTTTGCTGCTGTAGTCTTGCAGGGCCTTATTACTGGTCATAATTCTATTTGAATTCCTCCTCCCAAGCTTAGCTTTGGGAATCTACCCAAATGTAATGACTGCAACAGTGGAACACGAAGAACATAGTACAGTTGCGTATACTTACCATAAATGTAGATGTTCAAGTGTATTCACTGTTGCAGTCCTGGATGTCCTTCAAGAATGAACTACAGTCATAACATGTGGGTTGTCCTGCCTCAGGCAGCCCTCGGTCGGCCGGATTCCAAAGTCTGGGTCCGACGTCGGTTGATGTCGCATTTCTCTCCGACGTCAGAGCGGCCGGAGTACATAAGCATCAGCCGACGCTATCTTCTTCAGTCTTTCTTGCCGCGCGGTGCCCGAAGCAGAAGCATTTCGCAAGTGCCGGTCGGTCAGCTCCTGTATTCTTCGATTCCGAAGTCATCAAAAAAGCTAAGTACCCCGTTGGGGACCTTTTCTTGCCTCAGCCGATGTCAGAAATTACTGAAAAAGTTAACAATTGTCTTTCTTGTGGTAAACAAATACCTCATAAGGATTTCCACTCTTACTGTCTTCCTTGCCTTGGCCCAGACCACGACGTCTCGGCCTGTGTAGCCTGTGCTCGCTTCAACAAGCGCACTCTCAGGCGCCGGGCGGAGTTCGCTGAAGATTTTTTCTGCGATAAATTCGCTTACACAATGCCGTCGGATCTTCCGACATCACAAACTCCCAAGAAACGAAAAGACCGGGACCAACATCCTCGGCCCGCGTCTACCACCGACTCCACGCCAAAACCTACCGCGGGTGCTCCGGTTCCCTCTGAGACGGTTTCTCCACCGCTCCGAACCGAAGACACTGCATTACCGACGACTCCGATTCCGGATATCACACCGACGCCAGTTATTGATTTTCCTCCGGATACCGAAACCGAGGAAATGCCCGAGACCATTGCTGTAGACAAGGTCACTCCTGCACGTGGAGCTGCCAGGCCTCCTATGGCCATGTCTATTAAGGCCTACACCAGGGCTAAGGCAGCCAGCAAAACAAAGCATCTTTCTACTAAAACCTTTCCTCAGCCTACTCCGGCGACACAAATTATGTCTATGGCTGCTGATTTAATTTCTATGATTAGAGGTTCACAGGCCCATCCTGAGAGAGGATCCCAGCCTCCTTCTGATAAAAGGCCCCGGGTTGAACCCTCTGACCCTACTCCGTCAGATGAAGACTCTGAGGGCTCTGTCCACTCTGATAGCCAGGAAGAGCTCTTCCAGACCTATGAGGACTCGAATGCAGAGGATTCCATCCCCTCGGCCTCCCCGCCTGAGGATATTTCTTTTGGGGAAGTTCTGCATACCATGAGGGAACATTTTAAGTGGCAAGGCCAGGAATATTCTGATTCCAGGAAACGCCTTCGGACTTTCCTCAAGAAGCCCCAGCACAGGCCCTTAGCTATTCCTCCTGTACTTGATGTTTTGGATGATTTATATGCTGACTCTAGTGTTACCCCTGACTCTCTTCCTCCTGCTCCAGCCAAGCCAGACAGGTATTACAGGGTTCCAGAAACTCATTCCCATTTATTCAGGGCCCATACTGCTGATTTGCAAACTATTTCTCAGGGGCCTAAAGGATTTTCAGCTTCCACCTCTAAAAATCCATTGCCCCCCCAACAGGGAAGCTAGATCATTAGAGAGATGGGGCAAAAAGGTTTACACATCCACTACCTTATCTATGAGATCTTTGAATTGCCTTTTTCATATGTTACAATATCAGGATTTCCTGTTAGAAGATTTACAAAAAACATTGGCCACTCCTGATCCTTTAGACAGGAAGGCTTTGCAGGAAGCAGTACATAACACTCAGCAAGTAATCAATCACTTCCTGCAGTGTGGATATGATGCACTGGAAGCTTCATGTAGGGCAGCTATGACAGGGGCAGTTATTCGTAGACATGCATGGTTAAAAGATCAACCTCTACCTGATCATGTAAAGGCAAAACTTCTGGATGCACCTTTGGAAAAGAACAAGCTTTTTGGTGCTAATGCTAAGGATGTGTTAAAGACCATCGAGGAAAAAGCAAAATCAGTTCAGACGGTGAAAGATTTCCTCCAGGTTCAACCCCCCAGATTCAGTAGGAATTGGCCTTCAAAAAACTGGTACTTTCCTAATCCAGAAAAGTTTCAAAGGGGTAAAAACAGACGTGGCCGAGGAAGAGGCCAATACAGAGGTCCTTACAGGGGATGACAATGGCAGCCAGGAAACCAAAGAAGTGACGCAGGGGTTTCACCTGCCCCACAGCCACAATCTCAATGACTTCCCCCTACTTCCGCCTACCAGGGAACAAATAGAAGCTCCCTTGGGCGGGAAATTATCTCTGTTTGCAGAAAATTGGCACAGACTGACAAAGGACAAATGGATTTTGGACATTATAGACCGAGGCTACAGTTTCCATTTTCATACCTTGCCAAGAAAACAAGGCATGCCAAACCTACCACAAAACCAGAGGGCAGAGGCTACCAAACAAATCTCTCTGCTGACTCGAATGAAAGCAATAGAAAGAGTTCCACAACAAGAACAAGGCCAGGGGTTTTACTCAAGACTGTTCCTTGTTCCAAGAAAAGAATCTCAATGGAGACCAATACTGGATTTGTCCACATTAAACACTTTCCTCATAGTACCAAAGTTCAAAATGCTGACTCTACAGCAACTCCTTCCCATGCTGGGCAAGGGGTCTTGGCTGATTACTCTGGACCTCAAGGAGGCATACCTGCATGTCCCTATCAGACACAGCTGCAGAAGACACCTCAGATTTCTTGCAGGGCCAGAGCATTATCAATTCTCAGCATTGCCATTTGGCTTATCTACTGCGCCCAGAGTATTCACAAAATGCCTGGCTTCAGTAATTGCTCATTGCAGGCTCCAAGGGATACAAATCTACCCATACCTGGATGATTGCCTCATACAAGCGGACGACAAATTGATGTTGACAAAAAACTTGGACTATGTCATACGATTACTTCAAGCTCTGGGATACACAGTCAACTTTCAAAAGTCAAGACTGCAGCCATCCCAGCAAATAATCTTCTTAGGAGCCAAATTAGGCACAGCCTCTCAAATGGCTTACCTGACAGAAGACAAGCAAGAGAAGTTAACTCATTACTTCAAAGGTTTAGCAAAACTCACCCAGATGACTGCAAGGAGATTCCTACAGGCCCTGGGTTACATGGCATCCTGCATTCTCCTGGTTCCATTAGCAAGACTACACATGAGAAAGCTTCAATGGTACCTAAAAAGCATTTGGTCTCAGCACAGAAACAACTTGGAGACAACCATACCGCTCATTCCATGCCTTCAAAAGGAATTCCTATGGTGGGCTTCGGTGAGCCAGGCCAACACAGGTATGTCATTCAAAAAACCACAGATAACACAGACCATGACCACAGACGCCTCAGACCTTGGATGGGGGTGGCGCACATGGAAGGCAGGTGTATACAAGGACAATGGTCTCAAAAGGAAGCACATCTGCATATAAATCAAAAGGAAATGCTGGCAGTAATACATGCCATCGAGGCCTTTCAACATCAACTTCATCAAGGCCATTTACTGATACGGACAGACAACACCACTGTGATGTGGTATATAAACAAGCAAGGGGGCACCCACTCTTACCGCCTCTGCAGACTGACAGTGCAACTTTGGGAAAAATCACTGAGCCTAAACATCCAGTTACAATCCCAGTTTGTTCCAGGCAAAGACAATGTGCTAGCGGACAGCCTAAGCAGGAATTTCACAGATCCACACGAGTGGAGGTTACATCCGAAGATCTTCACACAACTCACTTCGACATGGGGCAGGACAGAAGTAGACCTATTTGCCTCTCACCTCAACCATCATCTACAAAAATTCTGCACAAGGACATACCATCCAAAAGCTTGGAAAATAGATGCTCTCTCATTCAACTGGAACTTCCTAACAATCTATGCATTCCCACCTCTGCCACTGATGACCTCAGTACTACTAAAGATCAAAGCAGAGAGACCCAAGGGAATCATAATAGCTCCGGACTGGCCAAGACAACACTGGCACCCACTACTAAGGAGCATTTGTCACACCAGGAGGTGGGCCCTTCCCCAATGGCCTCTGCTTTTGACTCAACACAATCTGAAAGCAGTGCATCCAAACCTTCAGACACTGCAGCTAACAGCCTGGGAGATCCCATAAATAACCTCAACCTATCTCTCTCCAAGGAAGTTCAGCGGATACTAACAGAGGCTCGAAGACCATCCACCAGAAAGGTTTACTTAGCAAAATGGAAGAGATTCAGCAATTGGAATACCAGCAAGGGCCATGATGCATCATTGTTGAACATCCCACTCATCTTGGAATATTTGGCGGATATGCTAAAGAACGGCCTCTCATATTCTTCCATAAAGATACATGCATCAGCTATTTCAGCTGGATATAACACTGATCCTCCTGTCTTTTCACACCCTTTGCTAAGGCAATTCCTCAGGGGAATCAAGAACATCAAGCCACCAAGAAAGGCCCCAGTGCCAGCCTGGGACCTCAATTTTGTCCTAGAAAAACTGACTCTACCTCCTTTTGAGCCAGCAGCTTCAGTTGACTTGCAATTTCTCTCATGGAAGACAGCTTTCCTGTTGGCAATTACCTCAGCGAGAAGGGTTTTGGAACTACAGGCCCTAATGGCAATACCACCGTTCATAATTTTTCACAGAGACAGAGTTTCATTAAGGACCAACCCTACTTTTATGCCAAAGGTGGTATCTAGGGTTTCTTTAAATCAAGCTATTCATTTGCCTGCTTTCTTTCCCAATCCTGAGAATAAGGGGGAAAGACTGTTACATACCTTGGACATTCACAGACAACTTCGATACTACCTGGACAGAACCAAGGCCAGTAGGAAGTCTGAACAACTTTTTGTAGCTTACGCCCCTGCAGTCCAAGGAAAAGCAATTTCAAAACAGACAATTTCAAAATGGATAGGACATTGCATCAGATTTTGTTATTCCTTTCATGGAAAGACTGTTCCAGCCAATGTCAGATCACATTCCACAAGAGCTACAGCCACCTCTACAGCATTCTTAAGAGGGGTGCCTACTAAGGACATTCTAGAAGCTGCTACATGGAGCTCCGTGCATACATTCTCCAAACACTACAATCTCCCTCTATACTCCAGATCCAGAGCAGGCTTTACTTCGGCAGTCCTGCAGGGTTTGATTGCAACACCATCTTTTTCCTAGAGCATACCTCCTCCCCCAGCTAAGCTATGGTATTCTACCCACATGTTATGACTGCAGTTGCATTCTTGAAGGAATAGTACAGTTTTGTACCTACCATAAATGTAGATGTCCGATAGACATGCAACTGCAGTCGGATTTTCCCTCCCTCCATACCCCTCTATGCCTAGGACCCTCTCCTATCCCTGTTTCTCTTAGCTGGGGATATCTGTTATGGTGTATTTGTTTTATTGCTCATTTATTTCTCTGGAATCCTGTTTTTGTCTTCCAATTTGATTACAGCCTTCCTTGGAGGGCACCTGGCATCTGGAGCAAGAAACACTGAAGAAGATGGCGTCGGCTGATGCTTATGTACTCCGGCCGCTCTGACGGAGAAAAATGCGAATGGAATCTGGCCGACCGAGGGCTGCCTGAGGCAGGACAACCCACATGTTATAACTGCAGTTGCATGTCTATCGGACATCTACATTTATGGTAGGTACAAAACTGTACTTTACCCTCCCTCCAGTCCCCTTTCTTCTTTTGGCTATACCTCTGCTCTCACTTACTGTGCTCTAAAAGCTTTTTGGTGTATTTGCTTTTTTGTTGGAGGTATATCGTTGTATTTATAGATTTAATTTCTTCCCATTAGGGGGCCACCTGACATCTCGGGCAAGAAAAACTGATGTAACGGCATTGGCTGCATGTTTTTATACCCCTGACGACCTGATGTCATGGAAGAAGGGACAGCAACCGACGCAGGATCCATGACTTTGTTAATCAGGCCGACTGAGGGCTACTGCAATCAGATAACCCAAATGTAATGACTGCAACAGTGAATACACTCGAACATCTACATTTATAGTAAGTGTACACAATTGTACTTTGTTACAATTTGTTCCCCCAATATTTCTGTGAAATTTATCTGTAGGGGTTTTTTTTTTTTTTTAATTCTGCCAATGTGTTACTTTCCCAAAAACATGTTCCCAATTTTCTCTGACTTCTCCAACACATTTTGAACATTTGTTGTCTGCCTGAGCAAAAATCCTCTTAAATTTACTTGGGATATATAAGTGCCTTTAGATTTTCATGCAAAACTCACAAACCCTCTGGATTTTGTTGCATTCTTGGGAGCCTTACAGATTAATTTCTTGTTCTTTTGTAATTGCTTTTCTGTTTTATTTTCCCAATCTTTTTTAACCTACTTCAATTGATCCTTGTAGTTACTATTTAGTATTTTATGCAATGTATTAGTTATCCCTTTGTTAACAGCATTTTCTGTTGTAGACAACTAAAAGCTGAACCAGAGCCACTTTCACTCCCGTACCCATTTCTGTTTGCTTGCCCATGTGTTAATAGTCTCTGAGAGAGAAGCAGTATTTAATCTGCAGTTCATAGTCCTTCTTAGTCTTGTCCCATTCTGTTACCTTTCCCTACTGGGTTATTTGCTCCCACTTCATTTACTAATTTCCTGTAGTAAATTCTTCTCCTCTTGCCTATTTTTTGTACTCCTACTTTCTGGCATCTCTGTTAAAATATTCTTTCTCTGTTCAAGTGCTGACTTAGTTCTTGGAGTACTTTCTGCTATTTTATGAAAATAAAATAATGTGTATGGTTGTTACTATTCTCCTTGTGGATTTGTACATAAATTCCTAGATTTTTTTTATCTCTTGAACCCCTACCCCCCACTTTTTCATCACCCATTTTCACTTTGATTTATAATGCTCTGCTTGTTTTTTTTTTGTTTTTTTTTTTATGAGACTTAACTGTGTAGTTTTAAATTAGTCTTTTATGTGAGATAACTGTAAACCACCTTGTTGTATGGGGAGAGTCAACTTATTCCACTTAACCTCTCATACCTTCTTCCCCTCCCATGTTTGTACAGGCATTTCCAGCAAACAATTTTAAAAAAAACTCGATACTGGAGCTTTTCTGGGGACTACACAAAAGCTAACCAGCTGCTGATCCATCGATTATTTGCCCAAAGTTCTTTCCCAAATGCCATTCATGCTCAGTATCAGGCCACAAAAAATATCATTCAAGATCGTATGTCCTTTGCTTATGAGTTTCTTCCTTCTTATAAGAGGGACCTCACCAGTAAGAAATTGAAGTATCGTGGGTGTCTTACTCATACTCCTTAGCCTTTTAAGTCTATTCCTATAATTCTCAGTGCGGTAAAAATTCCCTCTGGGTTGAGTGAAAATGTACCTTGATATACTCCCATGTCCTGATTACATTCACATTAAGAATCTGTTACAAAAGTATAATTCCGTCCCCTTTTAGAGCAGTATTGTTGGCTTTATGATTCAGTTGCCATGGGCTGCCTTTCAATGAAAACCCAATGGGTTACTAGCCACACTTAATCCAGCAAACCCTTATATGCCAAAATCCTTTCAAGTACCTGACTAGAGTAGAAGTACATATGCATGTCATTGTTTTGCCTTGCCAACTGGTTCCACAGACCCAGTTTCTTGAACCCTGCTCACTTAATAACTGGTACAGCTCAGTTTCCTTCCATTTTGGCTAGTATTCTTCCATTTGTAAGAAGTAAATCATTTGCAGCTGGGTAGCTTCATAATAACCTTTTAACCTTGGAAGACCAAACACTCCCTGCAATGCTGGTATCATAAGCTTTTCCCAACTGACCCTGGGAAGTTTACCCTCGTATATTAATATTTTGAGCTCTTTGTTAATTTCTCCTCAAAGAGCCTCATCAAAAGGGGGGATATATAAATATACACACACACCAGTATAAAGTATGTGAGGGACCAAGAACATTTTAAATAGTTACATTTTACTGTTCAGGTCCAGTGTCAACATTTGAAATTCCTTAATCTTGATTCGCCATAGTTTATTCCCATTTTTTTACCACTTCTGTGTTTCTGTGCAACCATATCCCAAAGCATTTCATCTTTTGTCCCTGTAAATTGGAAAATCTTGAACCATTTGGAATAAGGGTTATAATTTATTACAATGGCTTTTGTTTTGTCTTCATTTTTGTTATATCCTGAGAGTTTTTGAAACTCTAGAACCATTCAGACAGCTGTGGGACTTCTTTATCTAAGTCTGCAACAAATAAAATTGTATCATCTGCAAACAGTGCAGTCATCTGCAGTTGGCCTCTGCAAACATAGCCCCTTAAGTCTGAGTTCCTATTTTTTTGTAGTAAAGGTTCCAAATGCAAGGCAAAAAGTAGTGGGAACAAAAGACAGCCCTGCCATGTACCCCTTTGCAAGGGTGCTTCCTTAGCATTCTCCCAGCTTGACATATGCCATTGCTTGGTAGTAGATATTCCAAATTAAGTTTACTAAGGGTAATGGAAAACCATATTTTCTCATAATCTACCATAAATATTACTAGAATCCTCTGTCAAATGCTTTTTTGGTATCAAGTGAAATTAATAGTAATTATTTACCCAGCTGCTTAATTTCTGTTTTTATCAGCATTATCCTACTGTGGTGGTGGTGCTGCGGTAGCGTTGTCGCCTCACAGCTAGACGTTGCCCGTTCGATTCTCAGTTAGAGCGTCTTCTGTGTAGCGACATGCGTGAATGGGTATTCCTTCGTTGAAGATTGTGCGTTAGGCCCGGCAAACCATTACGTAAAAATCTACTGCCAATCATTAGCGGACCGGTGTTCCGCTGTGGCGACCCCTAACCGGGAAAAGCCGAAAGAAACAAACAATCAGCATTATCCTGGTAATGTTGTCAGATGTTTGATTGTTTGATGACCCCCCCCCAAAAAAAAACCCACACTGGTAATTATTCATAGGGTAGGACGTACCCTCGGTAGTCTCCCAGCCAGTAAAGATGCAAAAGGCTTGTAGAACAATTTCAGTTCTTAATCATGATTATATTCTGAGGGATCCAAAGGATCCTTACCCTCTTTGTGTCACTGATTTTTTCCATGATGGTCACTACCCTCTACATAAAACCTCATTAAATAGCCTTAACCAGTGCTTCTTAAGTGACTTACCCCCTACTTGTCAAGCTTCCAGAGGAAGGCCATGTGTGTCTGGAGCATTTCCCATGCCTGTGCTGCCACAGTTGGTTGCATTTTCTCTATAGTAATGGGCTGTAAAAATCCCTACCCCTCCAATTGACTTAATCTAGGTCCCCAATAAAACAGTTCACTGTCTCTTCTAAATCCAGTATAATCTCCTCTAATTTATAGAGAGTTTCATAAAAGTGCTGAAAGGCATCCAAAATGTCTGCCTGGGCCTTTGATATCCTCTCGGTCTCTAATCTTTGCAATAAGTTGCTCAGCTCTTTGCCTAATTAATCTCGTTGCAAAAAATGTTACAGCCCTATGATTATTTTTTCTTGGTTGACTAAGGTGGCTTAGAGGGATTTAGCCCCTTCATCTACCTTTTTTTCACACCTTTATTGAGTTATACATCACATGTATTCTTTTGTAGAATTATCTTAATCCAGCATTATGCAAATTGATCAATTCCTGTCTTCCCATAAACTCACTCCTCCAAAATAATATTCTGCATGTGTTGTTTCCACAATTTCCATTTTTCTTTATGATATGCTTCAACCTTTTTCTATCTAAACATCCCATTTCCAGTTCTCTTATCTCTGTTACAATATTTACTACTTCAAACACAGTTGGTTTAGACTTTGATTTCCATTTTCTAGTAATTGCTTTTTTGTCAACCACCAGAATTAAATTTAACAAGGCCTTACTATGTGTAGGCAATTCCTATGTGCATCCCAGCACAAAAATAATTTCTTTATTTACTCACCCAATATTTTTGATAAGGTACTTTGCAAGGAATTTTTGAAATCTACCAACTCATTACAGTCCCAAAATATGTGTTTCCAGTTACCTCTTTCTTCCCCATTACACCTCCAACATTTGTCATCTACCTGAGAAAAAATTGTTTGGAATTTATTTGGGGTATAAACATAACTATGAAAACACTTCCAGCAAAAATACCAAATCTTCTAGTATTTATTGCATATTTTGGAGCCATATGTATGCCCTTCCATTGTTTTCTTGTGAATTGTTTATCCAATCCCTCTTCCCAGTCCTTTCTAACCTCCTCTGATTGATTCCTATAGTTATCATGCAATATTTTATGATTTACTAAGCCCTTTTTAAACAGCAGCTTCTGTTCTAAATTCAACTAAAACTGTATCAGAGAAGGTCTTTCGCTCATTCCTTGATAGGGATGCCAGTCTTCAGCCTGCAGTGTAGATGTCTTCTTGGCCTGTTCCCATTCTGTTACCCTTCCCTTTCTAGTTATTTACTCCCAGTACGTTGGTTCCTTTGCCAATTTACTCCAGTCAATTCCAGCTCCCTCTTTCCTAGTTTCTGTGCTCCCAGTTGCAGTCACCCCTGTTGGCAGAATCTCCTTTGTCCATTCTTGTGTTGGCTTAATTACTTTCTGGTACTTTTAATGAGTGCAATAATCTGTATGGCTGATATTTTCCTTAAGGATATGCATCCAAAATCTCACTTGCTCCTTTATTTCTTGAATTCCCCTGCTTCTAGGAGCTCTAGGATTATTGTTAAGTAGGAGTCCTTTGCTGTTTATTCTTCACTGGTCAGTAAATTTCAACACTTCAGAAAATGGCTCTAGGAATCATTATTTTGTCCGCCTCCTAAACAATCTCCTTATCACTCCCTCCTTAATGTTGTCAATGCCTCTGTATGCTTGTTGACCCTTCTCCCATTATTCCATTTCTTTATATTGGGTCTGTTTGATTTCATTCCAACCCTGCCAGACAAGTATCCTGTTTTCATGGGACCCTTCCAGCCCAACCAGCAAGTTATTTGGAAATGAAGAAAGCTAATCTGCACAACCCCTTTTCCTCAGTAGATATTTATTTAATTTTATTTAACATTTGTTTACTGGAAAGTCCCATTTGGAACAAGCTAATTTTCAGCGGAGGCCCAGGGAGAAACTCTCCAGATGCATATCTTTGTGACGTGGGAGGAAACTGGAGCACCAGAAGCAAACCCACACCAACACAGGGAGGACACAGACTGCACACAGAAGGCACCCCAACCAAGAATCGAAATGGAGAACCTCTTGCTCTGAGGTGACAATGCTAACTGCTGCACCACTGTGCCATCCAGATACTAAGGAAGTCTCCAGTGTTTATCTGTAATGCAGTACTCTCTTATTGTTATTGTCAGTAAAACAGGACAGTGATCTTAGGGAAAATTCTGTATTGCATCTGCCAGGTACATGTGCTCCTTGTTGACATAAAGTCTATCCAGCTTGTCATAGCTACCAAATGTATTAGAATAAAAAGTGAAATCATACTGCTTAGCATTCTGTTTCAGGGGATCAGTCATGCCAAACATTTTACAATTAAACCCAGAGAACAGGTCCTGTCTAGTAAGCCTCGGACCCCAGTCACATTAGAAGCAGAACAGGCTACATTCCGGTCTCTCCCCGGGATCAGAATACCTTGATGAAAACTTTCTATTTCACGTAGTATTAACCTAATGTCCTTGAAAGGACTTCTCTGGGAGAGAGACAGAGACTGAACAAAGAGTAAGCCTTTTTCCCATCAAATCACCACTGAGCAGAATATATCTGCCAACTTTGTCCTGTAAATTTCATCTGCTGTTAGCGAGACTGAAGACTGAAATTTAAGTTGCCTGACTTCGTAAATTGTGCAATCCCACTGAAAAAAATGACACTGACTTTTGATGTATAAATTTGTTCATGCTCAGCAGGGGAAAGATGGGTCTCCTGCAGTAATGCAGTATCAGTCCTTGTTAGCTTCAAGAATGCAAACAACCTCTCCGTCTTTACTTTGTTAACCAGTTCATTCAATTCCATGTGGACATTTTAAGAGAGTTTATCATTTCACTACTAGAAAAACTAGCTGACTTTTTTCCAGGGGGAAAAACACCCCATATAAACCCAGCAGGTGTAAAAGTTTTGTCTAGTCCCCAGACTAAATTGGTACTCTTAGGGAACAGTTGCTTCTGTTTAGACCAAGCTTTAAAGGTCGACTGACCCCACTGAATATAAAAACCTTTGTCTGTTTTGCCATCTTAGTGTTAGTTAATAGAAATACAGACAGAATCCATAAAACATTATTAAAACCATTTCTAAACAACAATTAAATATATGTAAATTGAGCAACTACTCCATGTTGCCAGAAGTCTGCTGAGAAATATCAGTTCTACCATAATGCAGGTAAGCAGATGCCTAAATGCATTATTAGTCTCAACAAATGTGGATTAATTGATTCCACTCCCCCTCCAATGTTAAATTCACTTACGCATATGCCAGAGAAAGTTTAGTTCAAGAATTGGTAGTCATATTACTAGGAACAAATAGTTAAACAGTTCACTTCAGTCTTTTATCAAAATCATTCCAGGGTATCATGCAAGTAGTTCAAAAAAAAAGAAAAAGTTTATAGTTTCTTACTCTTGCTTAGTGGGACTCAGAGGAACATTTGGTAGCATAATCGTCATCACAGGAGTGCTGTGTTCCCTGTTGTTATAACACCAACTAATTACCTCCATAGAGAAAGTGACAGATGCAAAACTCTTCTGCCAAGTCCCAACCCTTGGAACAAATAGTTTGTTGCATCCTATTAATTTGTCCAAACAATCCTAATGCTAGAATTCATAATTCAAGCCAGTAACATACAGTTAATTTAACCAGTGCAGTGTAACATGAACACAGTAGTCTGAGTTTTCCCTATAACCGTTTTTATTCATTAGTGTCCATGTAATCAGCATCCTCCCTTGTTTCACCTACAGCTTACAAATGAGCCAAGTCTCGATTCACTTGCTTGACGAGCTGTTTGCTTCCCTTTTGTGCGCTTCTCCATTCACTTTCTAAACATCTGAAATTGCTTTATTGCTTGGCCATCCTTATCTAGTCCAAAGCTGTCCACCTGACGCTGGCCTCCTTATCCTTTCGTATACTGAAACAATTGCACTGGTCTTTTTGTGCTACCCTTCCAGCTACTGGCAATTTCCAATACTTTTGAGTGCTCAGTAAAGGATTTAGTCCCACTGGGTGGAAAAACCTTCAGTGTGGCTGGATACTGCAGCTTGAATCATAACCTTCACTCCCTGCACCCTCCGATAACTGAAAGAAAAAGCTGTTGTCTAACTAGAATCTTTGCAGACTAGTTGTTGACACAAGCTTGTGTTGCCCACCTGCAGAGATTTTCCCTTTTAACAGAGCTTGAATAGCAGCTCTTCCTTCAGCATGCAAGACTGAAGCTTCACCACAATAGGGTGAAGGAAATGTCTTTTATTAGCCAGAGGGGCATAAACCATGTGAGCCCTATCAATGAGGATAGTCTGTGGTGCCATTCCAGTCCATTCACTTAACCTTCCTTTAGTAAGGGTGAGACTGTCCAAGCCCTCTGCCCTCTTAACTTCTCTGGTACTGAAGTAAATCAGAGATTTTCACAATGTTCTCTATCTTCCAGCTGCATGATTTTATGCTTCAACCATCTAGCAGTTGGCTTAGAGGATTAAGGAGCTGTTCATGAACTATGTCCTGTAGCCCAGAGATGCACGTTTTTATTTTCTCATCCTCTTTTGCCTAACTGTGTGACTGAGCAAGTCCCTTAACCAGACACTACTCCTGGGCTGAGTATGAAAAAAGGTCTGCGGAGATCAGTGCTCAACCCCAGAAAACAAACCAACAAACACAGAAAACAAACCAACAAACACAAACTGTTCATGCTGTAACACCAGAGTGGTTAATTTGTTTTGGTGCCATTGTCTGACCTCTGCAATTCTGTGATTGTATCTGAGGGTTAGATAAGGCATCTTCCATATGTTCTAACTTTTTGTTTTTGGCCTTCACATATTTTTTCAAGGTGTTGCTAATTTTAAACAGCTCCAGCTTCTTTTCCATTTCTGAAGGTCACTTGCATTTCTTGTTAATATTGACAAAGCAGACATTCTGAAAAAAAAGCTTTGTTCCCAAGTATTATACATGATCGTTCTTAAGAATATAGTTTCCATCTTGTAGCATTCTTTGCACACAGTAATGACTGACAGGTCAGTCTTGTGTGTAGGTGGTTCTTCACATCCCTGTTTGAGCCCATTTCACATTTGTCACACTCTTGATTAAATAGGAACATTCAAAAAGCAAAAAGCAAAAAAAAATCAAATAAAAAATCCATCTTTAACTCTCAGCAAGCACACAACACAACTTCATTCATCTTCTATAAAGGAAGCCTTCTCTTCCAAGTAGGAACAGTTACACCAAATCAGTAGCTGCATCTGCAGGTAGTACCTCTTCTAAAAATAAAGTTAATTATGTTAGTGCTCATGTTAAAGCCTGCGTTCCCTCTTATACAGATTGCTACCTGTTTTATCTTATCTATACCCCCTAACATATTTGAACAACAGATTGCATGATTTCGGTAAACATGATCTTTTAGTCTTATGAAGAAGTACACTGCCTAGCCTTAAATAAACTAAATTATACTCTATTATATCTGGTGCGTTAAAATGTTAAGGCTGTAGAGGAGGGAACTGTTTTGTAACTCTTTGTTCCCATAGAAGCAAAGTTAATTTTTACTTCTTCACTGAACTGCTTATTAACCATTTAAAAGTTAATTACATTGTACCTTACGATTTCAGTCAGAACACAATGTTTCACAGATCTGCTTGCTAATATCCCTGTAAAAGATAATTGGAGTGTTCCTTGCAGATTTCATGCAGCGCACACTGCACACTGTTTAGACATCTCATTATTAATTTTCAGCATCCACGGGTTGCTTTCTTCAGTCGAACACAGGCGCTAATGGAAACCATCAACTAGTTAGTTTGCAAATGCAAGAAAACAGTTTTTTGTGTTTTTCATCATGAAATCATTTCTGTTGCTTTTAAAGTTATTCTACTTAAAAACATTGCCCATGGCTTAAATAATGAACATTAGTCTAGGGAGCCACCTGTATAACAATTCTGTGTTAATATGATTAACACACATTTGTATTCCCCTAACAACTAAAGATCACAGCTTTACATTATCTCTAAATTGCTTTTCTGCAGCCTTTCATATCTTGTTACATTGTACAGCCTGGATACATTATAACTAAGAAAAAATATCATTTGTGTGTGTGTATAACATTTTACAACATCATAATGTATCATTATATAATAGTTATAATAAGATATATTAATATAAATATTGTTTGGCAGCTTGCTTAGAGGATTAAGGAGCTGCTAACAAGCTGTTTCCTGTGGTCCATTGATGCAAGGTTTGATACCTCAGTCTCCATTGCCTAATTGTGAGACACTGTGCAAGTCACTTAAACTGACACCTCTATTGGGGTGAGTCTGAAAAAGGTCCATGGAGATAATCATTTGGTAAAGTGGGCAAACCAAGTTTGCATGTCCATGGAAAAAATGGTAAGCTGTAGAGTAAAAACTGCAGACTTTTGCACAAGATAAATATACTGAGGTCAAACTAAAACATGAGCAATAACAAGTGTCACACCCATATACTTTACAAAGAAAAAGGGCCCGTGATAGTTGGGAGTTATATAGAAAGACTTGTAAAGTTATGTTTTTAACTGAATCTCCATTGCATCAAGAACTCTGTCAAAGGGAACAGCAGGTGCCATATGTAAACAGTCCTTTTAAGGTTTCTATATATCGTAAACCACTAAAGAAAGCAGATAAATGGGCTGTTCTAGAGTTGGATGATTCTTGAGACTATAAAGTTGCATTATTAAAATTTTGTGTGAGTATTTATTGCAGTTTTCATTTGATGAGGATTGCCCACAGAATGAATAGTGTAGTGTTAAAGTTAACTTACAATGTTGCAATGCATGCTGCTCATGCATGTTTATATTTCAGCTTTTTAAAATGTAGGATGCAGAAGCACTAATTTTAACAAAAGTTTAATGTGTTTTTTTCTGATTATACCTGTTCGGTACATTTTTCATATTTTATTTAAAAAAGAAGGTAGTATGTAAAAGCACTAAGGTTAACAAAAGTTTGAGTTTTTTTCTGATTATACTTATTGGGTGTGTTTTTGAATTTTATCCTGAGGTGTACTGGCAGTTGGTGTTAACTCTGGATTTTTTAATATTTTCTAATGAGTATTTGTCAGTAGAAATAATCATTGCGGTCAAAAGGTAACATTTTAAATGTGTCATGGATTCATGTTATACTCAAAAAAATAATAATCGTATTACAACTGTATTCATTGTATTTTTGAACTGCAAAATGAGCTCGTGCTTTAATAACATTCACAAAAGAAATATCACAGTAAGATTTTCCAGTGTCATGTACATTTATCATACAGTGTGCATCCTAATTTTTCTTTACTGTTTGCACATCAGCACATACATATTTATTTTACAGTTCCTACTAACCTACTTATTAGTCATTTATTTTAGCATTACTTTGTATATACTGTTACAAAATTCACCATTTATTTCTGTGAAAATTTGTCTTCATCATTTAATGAACTGTTCTCAGTTTTCTTTTATTTCCTTCACAATATTCATTTCTTCATTTACAACAGGTTTAATCCTTTATTTCCACTTTTGTGTTATTTCTTCTTTGGCTGCTACTATTGTGTGTGTATGTGTGTTTGTGCGCACGTATATGAATGTATATGTATATATATATATATATATATATATATATATATATATATATATATATATATGTGTGTATAAAATGTTTCCTGATTAGAATGGAATTCTTAGGCCCTATTTCCTGAAAATTTGCTTTCAGTATAAGTGACCACTTAAACTGAGCGCAGGTGTTTGGGAATCTGGCCCGTGTAGCAAGCCTGTTTATGGATGGGCCTTATGCAGAAGTAATTCACTTACACTAAAAGCAAGTCTTTTGGAATTGGGGCAGATTTACACTGAGAGCAACTCTTTAGAATTTTCTGACCCTGAATATTGAGAGATCTGATTATATGTTCTTTCTTTGTGTGCCCTCTTTTACTTTTCAAAGTAGAGTAGAAATCAGCTAGAACCCATTTCAGTGTAAAGAGCAAGAATTATTACAGAGCCAAGTTGTAACCAAAAATGGTATTAAAACATCAGTAGGATAAATATTCTTGTATATAATTTAATGACCAACCTTAAACAAGTTTGGCATTTCAACCAACATTGGGATAAGTATCTGTCATATAATAAACTGTCATATATGCAGAAGTTATTGAACCAACCCAGGCAGGAGGAATTATTCTGATGCCAAATAGTAACATAGCTTCTGACAAAAATACAGTATGTTAGACTTCTAAAGTAATAACCAGCATGGACAGAAGTCTGACACTGTTTGTAGTACAAGGTAAGACCAGATGCATCCTGGAGAATGGAATGTACAAAGTCAGGTGTTTTTCCTTCCTCCAGGCACACATTTCTGATGTATATTTGAAGAATAGAACACACACACACACACACTCACACTCTCTGTCTCCAGGAAACCAAGAGAAGAACTAAGTTTTGTATTATCCTACTGCTCCAAGTTCATTGAAAACCAGTGTGCACAAGAGAATAGGGATAGTTTGTTTTTGCTCTTACAGCAGCTGGGAGAATTTCAATAAGAACCTTCAGAAACAGCCCACTACAAAGCATGGAACTTTCATACTTGAAATCAGTGTTGTTGGCTGTATTGAGACACATATATCCACTAGAAGTAAAAAATGTATTTATTTTTTTCCAAATAAGCTTACTAGTTTTTGTGCCTGTCAGATCATGGAGTCTAACAAAATGAAAACTGATATTTGTAACAAGTTTGTTTCACCGCAGTGGACCCTTCATTTTCCTGCTTCAAAAGAGGAAGTCAATTTCTGAATTGAGTGTAAAAGCCTCTGTGCACCTGAAAACAGGCTTGAATTCTCTTATTTGAGACAGTACAGTAAAACCATACCATGATTGCTCGTCAGTCTGATGTTAGCTGTACCATAATTTTGTGGGATCAAAGAATGACTGCTGTTAAAATGGATGATAGTCTAGATTTATTCGGAAAGAGTAAGGTCTCTAATAGCTGTTTTTATATTTACTTTATTACCGCAACAAACAACAGTAGGCTTGAGAAGAGGTCAAGAGTAAATGCATTCACCACGTTTATTTTTTGGGAACATTTTTGTTACTGGTATTTTCAGTACTTGCCCATGGGACAGTGAATGCTGTCATTGCCACACTGCCAGAAAAGTTTACTATTGTCCAGTCTATTCTGTTGACATCAGAGGATCAGGTTTGAAACATAACTTGTTAGTGATATGGGTAGTGAAAGCTGCTGGCACACTGTCTTGGTGAGGTTTGGCATTAAATTCCCCACTTCATTGGCTTGTTGGGGGAGATAGAGATCTGTCATTACAATATTGTGATGGAGTTGGGTATATGATCTCTGTAACTTTTAATAGGCGATTCATTGAGGAGGTGTGATGGATGTTGTCAGTGGCATGCTTATGGAAGCAGGAACACAGTTGCCATCTAGGGATGATTGCATGTAGCTTTTTGCATGTAACGAAAGGTTAGGTAGATGTCAGTAGTTCCAAGGGCATAAACAGTAGTCCCTCTTATACTGGGAGCCACACCATCTTTTAAGTGGGCAACCACTAATTTCCCAAGAATAAGTGCAGGTAAATGAGAATTGGAATTTTGGTGGTAATGCCATGAAAAACTATGGGTAGGTTGCATAATTGGGTTTGTATAGCATAAGTTCTTGAGCCTTTGGAGAAATAATACAAATCAGACTGATTCACACAAAACTAAAATAGCATGTTTTCAGTGCGACAGTATTTAACAAGATTCTTCAATTTCATTTGTCTTAGCAAGTTTATTGCCTAGTTCTTAATCTCACTGGATTTATTTCATTTGCATTAGCATACATTAAAGAACGCCATTTAAATGTGTGCTATGCAACCAGTGTGTAATATTTAGATAACTGGGTATGGAGTCTCAAAAATTACTTGCACGTAGAGTGTGATACATAGGTAGTACTAGGCACAAGGTTATCTGCTTAATCATAGAAAAGGAATCAGAATTGTATACTTAGAGGCAAAAGCTGTTAACTCTGACAGCAGATCAATTGTTGGAGAATATGCATTAGAATCTGTGTAAGTAATTCTTATGTACACTTGGACAGTGTTAATAACGGAATATATACGCAACAGTCTGCTGTTTTTCAAAGTGCTGATATGAATAGGTTGCAGTAATATTACAGTTAAACTGTACTTATACTCTGCCTTTCAGGTTGGATCATTGGAACAGGCCATGTTAGATGCTCTTGTCATGGACAGAGTTGAATTTGTAAAACTGCTTATTGAAAATGGAGTTAGCATGCACAAGTTTTTGACAATCCCCAGGCTGGAAGAATTGTACAATACAGTAAGTTGAAATTTTTTTTTTTTTTTTTTAGTAGTTCTTGTTTTAAATAAAAATAATGAAAATTGGTGTGTGTGAGCATATGTATATCTATTTAGCTATATACTGTATGTATGTGTGTATGTGTATATATATATATATATATATATATATGTGTGTATAGATTTATATATATATATATATATATATATATATATAGTTATATATTTATATATAGTTATAGATGTATATTTATATGTATTATATATATTTATATGTATTATATATATTTATATGTAATATATATATATATATATATATATATGTATATATATATGTATATATATATATATATATATATGGGTCCACTTTGTAAATTTGAAATACTGAAATCTCGAATTGCAGTATTTCGAACTTACAAAGCCACAGACTCACATTTTTGAAGCCGGCAGAAGCGCAAAATTCAAAATACCATAGGACGGATATTTTGAATTTCTGCTCCCGTTGGTACGGTTTGTGGATGTTTAGGTTTAATTTTGGTAAGTTTGTGTGTGTAAGTGTGTTGGTTAGGGATTTAGTGTGTGTTGTGACTGTTGTGTGTGTTTGAGGGACTGTAAGATGTGTGTGTGAGTTTCGTTTGTGTTTCTGTTTGTGCAACCTCGGAGTTAGAATATATAAGTAAGGGGTGTGTGGAGGGCATAGCCCCCCACAATGGGGGCTTCAGGGTGGCTTGCCTTCCTTGCTTATATGTAGGTTAGAGGAGTTTGTTTGATGGTGTGGGGTAGATGTGTGTATGTTTATGTGTGTACTGTATGTGTAGCGTAATTTCGCGGTTGTGTGATTTTCAGTTTGAGTTGTGGTTGGGTTTTCGGCTTTGTGGTTTCGAAATACTGAATTTCAAAATTACAAAGTTGTCCTCTATATATGTATATGTAAGTATTGAGATATATATATGTATATATATATATATATATATATATATATATATGTATGTATATATATTTATTTATTGATATATATATATATATATATATATATATATATATATATATTTGGGTTATTATACTTTTTATCTGTTGTATTATAATCATACAACACTATCTTTTGTTTGAAAAAGGATCCACACAAAGTAAATTTTGCTGTTTTCATCCATGTTCTGCTCCGATTGTTTCGGTGGAGACAAAGAAAATGAAAAACATCAGCAACATTAATTATACATAATACAAATAGAAAAAATCAAAAGACATTAATTATACATAATACAAACAGAAAAAATCAAAAGACATACTTACTTGCATTGATTAAGCTGATAACATTCATGGGAGAATTTGAAAAATCGAACTGTTTAGCGCCGAGTTTCAATGAGGCAGGTTACATAGATACACTATTACAGGAGGCAGTGTAATATATGACAGGTTGTTCTGTTTTGATGGGATGGTCTTTCAGTGACTAAAGTTGTATATAAATAGTTACTTATCATGATGTTTATATGTTCTGAAGAAGTTCCACAGCAATAAAGGGACGAAAGCGCTAGATACATGTTCAGTGTTTTCTTTGTGCCTTGTTTTGAAGTTTTTATTTTTATTAAGTTTCAAGTCTTCGTGATATTTTCAGTTTCTTTTGTTGTTATTTATATATGTATGTATGTATATATATATATATATATATATATATTTATATGCATATTTATATATATATATATATATATATATATATATATATTTAGATGTGTGTGTATATATATATATATATATATATATATGTATATATTTAGATTTATATATATATATATATATATATATATATACACATATCTACACACATATCTAAATATATATATATATATATATATATATATATATATATATTCATATATTTATTTATATATATGTGTGTGTGTGTGTGTGTGTGTGTATATATGTATGTGTGTATATATATATATATATATATGTATATATGTATGTATGTATGTAAAACTGTGGTGGTGGTGGTGCTGCAGTAGCGTTGTTGCCTCACAGTAAGACGCTGTCCTGTTCGATTCTCAGCTAGAGCGTCTTCTGTGTGGAG